>NC_049902.1:23882644-24182644 GCF_001411555.2 Juglans regia | reverse complement strand
TTGACTTGAGTTTGTCAACATCTATGCCCATGTGTTTTTTCGTCTTTATTTTTCTTCCTTCTTTACCCCTCTGTTTGAGTTGTTTTCCCGTTCTCAAATAGGTGGTGAATAGTGTTTTCGTTCATTAGTTTTTCCTTATTAGTCTCGACATCGACATCCTCAAAAGGATTCGAGAGACAGAAATGGTAGATCTCAGATCATACACATATATTAAACACGTAAAATTCACATCAAAACAACCCAATTTTAAATCACTAAGATTTTCTTCCATCGGCCAAAATACAGCCAATCCAAGAAAATCTAAAAATCCAGAAACTCATGTACACATAAAACCCAAAGATTCATCAGATTGGAAAATGAAAATTTTCTCCAACACAGATCCAATGAAATACCCGTAACCATCATTAACAAATTCTCCAAACGAGCCCCCACAACAAATTCTTTAGCAATATGCATAGTTTCATCAAACATGGGAAAACCAGAATTATCCAAAATTTCATTACGTCGCAAAAATCACCAAGATTTTTATCATTCAGTCAAAATAAACACGAGCCAAGAAAACAAAAAAAAATCCAAAAACTCACAAACAGAGAAAACCTAAAGATTCATCAAATCGGGAATAAAAAATTCTACAACGCAGATCCAAAGGAATACCCGTAACTATCATCAACAAATTCTCCAAACAATTCCTACCCACCGGGATCGTCTTCCCGAGGAGCTTGATTGCATGGTCTATGGTTTTCCCACCTTAGACTTCGAAAGAGAGAGCATTTCTGTAGTCACTGTCTTCCATCATTCTATAGTGGCTGAGAGGTTTTCTGCTACTCAAGAAAGAGAAGGGAGAGGAGAGGAGAGGAGGGAGAGAGGCCATGAAGTGGTGAGGGAGAGTGGGAGAGAGTGAGGAAGAAAAGAGATAAGGGGTCTGGACTCTGGAGTGGTCGGCGAGAGAAAGAGAAAGGGGAGGGGAGAGAAGAGTAATTAAAAATATAGATTCCCTACACCCAATACGCTGCCGTTTAGGTAGCTGAAGGTTGGGTTTATTCTTTGAGCTTTAACATGTGATATACCACTTTATAGATCAGCCCATTAAAAAATATTTCCTGTTTTACCCTTGTTTTTATAACGAAATTTCATTTCATTTATTTTGTTTCTTCATTTTGCCAAGTGTTTGTTGTCTTTTTACATTTTCGAAGTTGGAGGGTATTATCATAAAGGAAGGACCACCGGTTGAAAAGCTGCAAGGAGGTAAATAAATAAAAGTACAACCGTCTTTTTTGAAATAACCTCATTCCTTGATTAACATAAAAATTACATGGATTGAAAACAATTTGGATTTTCCTCCAACTCTACCATGTAATCAGTTACAAGTAATGCACATTTTCCTAGTCCATGAGCCACTGAATTTCCTTCACGGTTTATATGGCAGATCTTTCACTCATCATATTGATCTAATGTTGCTTTTAAATCAGAAATAATCATACCAAAGTAGCCCTGATTTTGTTGCATCTACTGCACTTGATTTACAACAGTTTGGGAATCTCCTTCCAAAATAACTCTGTACATGCCAAGTCCCAAACCAAATTTTGCTGCTTTACGTGCTGCTAATGCCTCAGCTAGCAAAGGATCTAGTAATGAATCTTGTTTCTCTTTCAAGGTTGCCAAACATCTGCCATGTTCATCTCTGACAGAAACACCAATCCCTATTTTACAAACTTTCTTATCAATTGCCCCATCCCAATTAATTTTGCAGAAACCTTGAGGTGGACATTCCCATAATATTCTTCTTTGGTTAACAGACGAACTTTGGATGGTTTCTCTTGTCTGCATTGCTTAGATCTCTTCTTGTAGGTGTCTTGTTCTTTTGATTATTGAGTTTGGGTCGATGTAGATGTTTTTGAAAACAAGTTGGTTTCTTCTCCACCATAAGATCCAGAGTATTAAAGTCAGCTCCTGCATTTCAACCTTGTTCAGTTTTTTAAACATTTGTTGCATCAGATCCATGATATTCTTGGTTGAGTTTTTGCTTTTTTGAATTGTCCCGGGGCATAACTCGAGGTCATCATTAGTAGATACACATTCCCACAATAAGTGTTCTATGCTTTCTAGTTCCATTAAACACATAGGGTAGTAGGATCTTCCAAAAATTTCCTCTTACATAGGTTCAACTTAGTGGGCAGAATGTTCTTGCAAGCTCTCCATAGAAAATTTTTTGTTGCAAGAGGAATTTCAAGTTTCTAAATTTTGGTCCATTCTTCTGAACTGTTATTGTTGTTGGATGTTGGCCCCTTGTTCTTTCCTAACTCTCTTCTTGTATATGGTAGGCACTTCTGACTGTAAAAATACCATCGGTTTTGCCTCTCCAATCTGCTTTACCTCTCCAAATTAATTTGTATGGTTGGTTGCATTGGCTAATAGGGACTTGTGCAATGAGATCAGCTTCCTTCTTATTGAAAATGGATTGGATTAAAGGAACATTCCACTTTTTTGAGTCTGTTGTTAAGAGTCTTTCTACTTTAGTTTCAATTCCTAATATTTTGTCTCCACTTTGAGGCTTGTATAACATTGATTGAGGTAACCAAGGGTCAGACCATATGTTAATAGTTTTTCCATTGCCTATACGCCATATAAGACCTTTTTGAATTAATGGTCTTGCTGATAAGATGCTTCTCCATATGTATAAGGGGTTGCTTCCCAACTTTGCATTTAAGAAATCTGAATTTGTAAAGTACTTTATCTTCAAAACTGTGGCTGCTAGTGAGTTAGGAATGGCTATAAGCCTCCATCCTTGCTTTGCAAGCAAAGCGTAGTTAAAATTTTCAAATTCTCTAAAGCCTAACCCTCCTTTGCTCTTTGACTGCCCCATTTGAGACCAACTCAACCAGTTAATATTTCTTTCTTGATTTGCTTACCCCCACCAGTAGCCTCTCATCATTTTGTTAAGTTGCATCAACAAGCCTTTTGGCATTTTAAAGACACCCATCGAGTAGGTGGGAATGGCCTATATATGACTGATTTTAATAAAATTTCTCTTCCTACCTGTGATAGGAATTTTACCTTCCAGTTATTCATCTTACTACTAACTTTGTCAAGGATTCCTTTGAATTCTTGTGTTCTTGATCTACCTATCAAGGAAGGCAGTCCAAGATAATTTTCATATGAAGAAGTAACTCTGATGCCTGCTTTTCTAGTTATTCTTTCTCTTGTGGCAGTTTGAGTGTTTTTGCTGAAAAATAAGCCAGATTTCTCTTTATTCAACCTTTATCTTGAGCTCTGTATTTATCAACGAGTAGAGATTAAATAAATCAAATTGTTAATTCATCATGGGGCCCAACTTCTGAAACATTACACCTTTTTTTTTTTTAACTTATGAAACATTACACTTGAATTGAAATTTGTTGTACAATTATTTATTGTATGTCTCGAAATAAATAAATGTCATACTTGAGTGTTATTTTTGTTTAATGATTTATTAAGATATATAATTTTTGTTTAATAATTTTTTTTTTAATGTAAAGAATGAAAGTTTATATGGGGGCAGAGAGAGCTAGGCTTCTCATCTGAAATTAGGGAAGACAGGTTCGGGTTAAGTTTTGGGTTTTTGAACTTTAGATATGAAAATAGGTTTTTTTTTTTTTCTTTTGATAAGTTAGATATGAAAATAGATAATGTTACAAATTAGTTTGTGCTCACTGATGACAGATCAAAGCATCTATTATGCATCGTCCAAAGTAAATGATAATGCAATAATTTTGTCCTATAGTAAATTATAATATAAGTAATGTTCATCTATATAATTTAATTAAAGAAATATTAATAATAAAGAATAATAATATTTTATTATTATAGAGTGTGTAATAGCTAATTTATTGTAGATTTTAAGTAATGAGTGATTGGTTAGAAGAAAAAAAAATTAAATTTTAGTTAAATTTATAACTTTTTTATCTACTTGTAAAAATTCTGTAAATTAAAGTAGTAACTTATTAATGAGATAAAAACATAGAAAACATGCAATTAGGCACGTATCTTTTACTAGTATATATATATATATATATATATATATATATAAAAGAAAGTCTCTAGCAAGAAAAAAAAAAAGAAAGAAAGTCAATTCTATTATATAATCAGAAAATAGAGATAGAATAATTAAAAAAAAAAGAAATAGAAAATACTAAATAATCATCTATAGAAATAATAATAATAATAATAATAATAATAATAATAATAATGGATTCAGCAAATGATAAATCTCAATATATCACTATAATATGGACAGGTTTCATAACCAAATATAAATAGTAAATAATTATCTATTTTTAAAATATTGAAATTACTCAATTATTTATTATGGTTTGCCATATTTTAAGAGTTTTGATACTCACCATATCACACACTATACTTACTTTTATTTTATTTTTTTATTTTATTTAAGTTTTTTTTATTCTTTTTAAACTAATTGAATTCTTTTATTTATCATCCATACATCATAAATTTGATAAAGAAAAAAAATAAAAAATAAAAAATAAAAAATCATGTATAGTGTATAGTACGAGGACGATGAGTAACTTTTCATCTTTTAAATATTTTAAAATTATATTTTAAATATTTTTGTTATATATATATATATATATATATATATATAAAGGTAGATACAACAGTCTTTATATGATAGTTACTAGTCAACAAGATTAGGCAAAGAGTAACCATCAATAATAAATTCTAAAAATAAAGAATCCTTAGCCCTCCCTATCCACATTACTATTTTTCTCTACTTCCGACCATAACATATGTTGACAAATCACAGAATGCTTTATTGTTTTGTTCTTCGTGCTCATTGGATCTATATAAGTGCATTGTTAATGCTTATCTTTCATCAGCATCTTTTTTTATTTCTTGCTTTGCTTTTTTGGCAATAAAAATTCTATTTTCAAAGAAGGTGTGTAGAGCACACCTAATAAGATATTTATACATAATTTAATTTAAGAATAAATTTAAAAATTTAAATTACAAACCAAATCTTACGTCTTGCCAATTTAATTTACGTCCTAATTTAATCATTCATTCTGTTGTATAAATAATTGTAGAAAACCAAATGAATTAATATATAAATCTCATTTATTTATTTTAATAAAGCATATTTATTTAAAAATTCATTAAATGTAAGCCAAATTTTATAGCTTACATTATAAATCAAAAGATGAAACTAGGATTAAAGTTTAGAAGGGTTCGAGCAAGATTAAGTTTTTTTAAGGGGGCATTATGAATAAAATATTAAAGAATTTATGAAAACATTTATAATTTTAAAAAATTATTGTGTTAAGATAACCAAAAACTCTCCACAATTTTTTCTCCTACAAGATTTCCCAATGAGAACGGTAAATACGTTAACAACTTATTTGAAAAATATGTTAATTATATAATGTTATCATCCTGAGAGTTAAATGTTTAACTAAATTAATATTCAACAATCCTAGAATTTTTGAATTAATGGTTGGGTTTTTAACAATTGATATTAAAGTAGAGACCACGTCACGAGTTTAAGTTACGGATGGGACAACCTGTAGGTTGTATTAAAATGTCTTAGTATCATATATGAACATAATATTAAGTCATTGAATATTGATAGATGAGTGAAACCGCCAAAAGAAAAAAGACTACAACTAGATCGATGTCGATTAGGGGTGTAAGGACTTCGGTCCAAACTGGACCAGACCAAACTCCAGACCAATTGGTCTTGGTCCCATAAATTGTGGACTGAAAAAATTCGGTCCGGTCCTAGGATCTATAAATTTTGGACTGAACCGAACTCCTATATATATTTTTAAAATATTTTTAATAATTTAATATATTATTTTTATATAGTAATTATATAAGTTAATGATGTAATTTTTATTTAATTTATTATCATTGACCATATAAAATATTTTTTTAATGAATTAGTTACATAATCTACATTAATAATTCACTTAATTTAATTTAGTAATTAAGATACTTTTTTTATTAATTTATTTGAAAAACAAAAGACAAAAAATAAAAAATAATTGGGCCTGACAAATCGGACCGATAGCTACCGGTTCGGTCCAGTCTAGTCTGGAGAAAATGATGGATCAAAAATTTCAATTCAACTGCCAAACCGGACTAGACTAGATCGGACGGATTTACACCCTAATGTCGATAGAGTGAGCTATCATGGAAGTCAGATTCGAAAACATGGGGGAATATTATTATCCTGATGGTTAAATGTTTAACCAAATTAATATTTAATAATCGTAGGACTATTGGATCAATAGTTGGATATTTAATATCTAATAATCCCATTTTTTCTTTTTTCGTATTTTTTTGAAGTTTAAGTACCCTTATGGAAGTATTGAGGTCAAAACTTGATTTCAATAAAAAAAAATATATCAATTTTTATTTGGTGAAAATGTAACTCTAATTGAAGTTAGGAGTTTAAAACGGGATTTTATGGAAATCTTTGAGTTTAAAACTTGAATTAAATTCCAATAAAAAAAAATTGATTTAATTAAAGAGAAATTATAGTTGCAGTCGTGAGTGTAAAAGTACCGTATAATTATTTTTAAAAAAATGAATAAATACGAGACCTATATGAAAACAATTAATTTTTTACTAATAGATTCCACTCTTTTTCAAAATAACTGGACGATACTTACATACTCCACGATTATATGTAGTATTACTCTTAATTAAAATATCACCTCCACCTAGCACCTACATAATTTTAAATGCTATAATATTTTCATTAAGTTAATGAAATAATTTTAAGAAGAAAAAAAACTATTAGTCAACAAAAAAAAAAAAACCATCGGTTGTTGGACTACATGCAAGTCCAGAAAAGAATGAACCACAGGGTTTAGCCCATTATATTGGGCTTCACCCACTTCTCTTCATCCGATAGTTTCTCCATTTTTTAGCAACATGACTCAAAACTCTAAAATATTTTGAAAAAATATTATATATTTGAGATTTCTTAAGTATGTTCTTTATGTTGAATTTTCAAATATTCTAAAACAAATATTTTTTTAACAAGATGAAGGTACTCTAATTTTATTGATAGATAACCCTCACTAATGGCAGAAGAATATTTTATATAAGAGGGTAAGAAGTTACATTCAAAATCTCAAAACCGAACTCCTAAGAACTACGTGAAAATAGGGGTACTACTCACACACTACAGGGTATGCTAGCCCCCCTTCCGCCTCCGCCCCCACCCCGCATGGGCAGAGGGTGGGGTTTCTCACCCTGGAACCTGTCCCTGCACAGCAATGACGAGGCACCCTGTACAGGTGCTGGGGGATAGGGGCAGACCCCTGCTCCGTCTGCCCCTCGTCCACCACCCACTCACCCACAGGCCACCGCCACCATGCAAAAAATCTACAAATCCACAGTCACAACAAATAAACACAACAACTCCACAAGCAATTGCAAGAAATATTCGAGGGGAGAGAGAGAGAGAGAGAGAGAGAGAGAGAGAGCCTGAGAGAGAGAGACGGCATCTCGGAGAGGACCGAGGCAGAGATGACGTCGATGACCGCAGCAAGGTTGAGAGCCACTCGGGGGGAACTGGAAAGAGAGAGTTGGAGGGGAGGGACTGGGAAGTGGTAAGAGACTCGGGGCCGGGGTGTAAGTTGGTCGATACAGATAGGAGAAATTGATCGGACAGGCCCGGGACCAGACCGATCGGTCTTGATCCTTGAAATAGAGGACCGAGACTTTTCGGTCCGATCCCGGTTTCCCACCTCGAACCGGACCAGACTGATCATATTTAAAAAATATATATTATTTATATAATAATTGTATATTTAATTATGTAATTTTCATCTAACCTATCACCATTAAAAATATAAAATTTTAAATATGTTATTAACAAATTAATATTCTATCAATTAACTAATGTATAATATCAAATAATTAATTATATAGTAATTATATAAGTTAAGAATGTAATTTTCATCTAATTTATTATCATTGACCATATAAAATAATTTTTTATTGAGTTAGTTACATAATCTACATTAATAATTCACTTAATTTTAATTTAACATTTTAAATTATTTTTTTATTAATTTATTTATAAAAAATGAAAAAAATTAAAAAAATAATTGGTTCAGATTGATAGATACTGGTCCCGTTCGGTCCAGTCGGGAAAAATGATGGACCGAAATTCACCCCCCCGACCGGACCGAACCAATTTACACCCCTAGCTGAGCCCAATCCGCCCTCACATGAGCAAGCGAGGTTGCTCGTGCCGCCCAGGCGAGGGCAGGGTGGCGATCCAAAGCAATAGTTTCATAAATTATTAAAACAACAATAGTTTCATAAATAGAAATCTAAAAAATAGATAAATAACTAATGCTTGAGATTAGGGATTCTTGCACGATACAAAGCAACAAGACCAACCATATATTTAGGATGTTGAAAAATGGAGGATAAATTTACCGTATTACCATGCGTACAGAATGAGGCAAAACTATCAACTAAAGCATTATCTTCCCAGTAAACATGATGGACGCTAAAAGAGAAAGGTTTTTAAAATTTAAAATGTCATAACAAATATCAATAAATTGTCAAGAGGTTGAAAATTAGAATTAAACCAATTAACCACAAGCTGGGAGTTCGATTCCACAATAAGCCAACACATTTAATTGATAACATAAAAGCAAACCAATCTTTAAAGTCGAAAACACTGCAAAAGTGTTAGTGCCACTGGTACCCAAACAAGAAGAAAAACTAGCTATAATAAAGCTATTAGAGGTTCTTAATATGCCCCCATAGTTAGCGGGTCGGGGTTACCTTTAGTAACACAATCACTGTTGAGCTTAAAATTTTCCAAGGGGGAGGGATCTGGAAATATGAAGAGACTCAAGGACCGAAGCATTGGAACGTGTCAATAAGGACTTAGGCATAAGCAAGAGGCTGAGATCACGAAACCATTTGGTGATCTTGTAAGTTTTAGTACAAAAACTAGTGTGGCTATCTTCAAATCTAGCCTTGTTCCTTGCTAACCAAGCCTCCCAAAGAACTAGGGAAGGCAATCAGCAAGCAAGCAAGTGAAGTTCATCGAAGCTACAAAAGGAGGACTACCATTGAATGGTATTATTCTTCCAACTTCTAGAGGCACTATGCGCATGACCAAATGTAGGAAAAAAATGAAGCCACACCTTCTTAAAAAGGAAACAATCAACAAAGACATGGTTAGCACTTTCCACATCACCATCAAGGCAAGAAGAACAATTGGAGGATAAGGGAATTCCACACTGTTGGATCTTGTCGTCAAGAGTGACACCATTATACCATAATTTCCATACCTAGATAGAGATCTTGGTAGGAATCCCATGACACAAAATAAAAGACGCAAAAGGGAAAATAGATGAGTAGCATTTGAAAAGATTCCAGACAAATTTTGAAGTGGTATCGCCATCTTGAGTATGCTTCCAAACTCTAGCATCAGAACCCGGCTTAAGAGTCACAGAGAATTGGTTAACTTCTTGCACAAACATCTTTAAGAGAAAATGTAGGGATGAAAACCGAAGACCTTTTTGTTCTAAAGAGTTGTCATCGGCCCTATTGTCATGCCAGAAGTTTATATCGCCCTCACAGATATTTAATTGAGTTTCAAGATGAAAACAAGGTGGAACTTGCAAATAACTTTCAAAGAGTTAGAATGAAAAGCTTTAGCCCCAATAAGGCTCAAGGGGATGTTGTGGGTCATATATTCTAGTGCAAGAATTGAGCCCAAGGAGGGCTGGAACATAGAAATCTCCAAGCCAATTTACAATGAAGTGCTTTGATGACATCATTCAAGTTCTTGATACCCAAATCTCTTTATGAGAAAGGCCAGCATGATTACAAGAAATCCATTCCTTTTCATATTCTTTCTTGGAATGACCCTCTATTTCCCTTTATGAATGGAGTTAATCACCTTTTTTAGGGGGTTCAGAATATAAAGAATATGAATACGAATGGAGGATAAGACAGACTTTATAAGAGTAAGTTTACCTCGAGTAGATAAGAGATGACCTTTCCACCTAGTGACTTTCTTTTAAATTTTGGAGAGAATGGCATCATAGGAAAATCAAAATCTTCCTATAAAAGAGAGGAGCACCCAAGTAAATGGTAGGGAAATAACCTTCCTTAAAGCCTATGGTATTCACAATGATGTGTCTGTGAGATCTAGAGACACTCTTGTATAATAAGAAATACTCTTGGAGTGATTAATCTTGTAGCCATACATGCTTTCATATTGAGTGATAAATCCCATAAGATTGGTGAGGGTCTTCTTAGAACCTTTAGTGAAGATTAAGGTTGCGTTTGAGTAGTGAGGTGATATCAGATATTTTGTGAATAGTAGTAAAAAATTAATGATAGAATATTAAATAGTAGTGAAAAGTAGATGAAAAATAATCATAAAATAATGAATAGTAGTTACTCCACTACCCAAACTAGCCCAAGGTCATCAACAAAAAGAATTTGAGAAAGAGAGCTACAACCCCGAGGGAAAGAATAGGGGTTGATACGACCATCCACGATGAGTTGGTGAAGATCCCTACTAAGAGGTTCTTCATTAAGGATGAAAAAAGGGGACAAGGGACCCATTTGCCTTAAACCCTAGTAGAAGTGAAATAACTAGAGTGAAAACCGTTCAAACAAATAGAAAGGTGGGACCCAAAAAAAAAACTTGGAAAAGAGAGACAAAGCCCTCACTAAAACCAAAAGAAGAAAGAACATGAGAGAGGTAGTTCTAGTTAACGCTATCAAAAGCTTTAGTCTTACCTACTTTAAGCATGACATTGTTACTCCTGATTTTTTTTTTTTTTTTTTTGTTGCTAGACTATGAGTTAACTCCTAGGCCAGAGAAATACTGTGACGCCCCTAATCTTCGCTTGGGACTTGACTGATACTCAAGTGTCGGGACATACAACATAAGATTACATAACCATGTTCATGACATATAAAATTCAGTGCACCTAGTTTGCTTTTAGCAATATGCAATAATCGCAATGGGATTTTTTCTTGTTCAATCATAAGTTGCACTAGAATAAACTAAATCTTAAAATATCATGTCTTAAACAAGCATACAATAAAAATAGGGTCCTAAACATTGACCCTTCATAAACCACAAAAAGCTTAGCATATTGTTTTATGCTACATAGTTAAAAACATGATTATTCTTCTTCCTCTAAGATCTCTCAAAGGTTCGTTATCAAACACCTAAAGATCTCCATATAGAAGGCAATCAACACAAGTTAGCCTTCAAGGGTGAACTCTTCTTCAATCATCTTAGGCCAATTGTCCATCACACTCGCTTTCTTCTAAAGCTGATACAACTTCTACCATTTTGAATAGGAATGGTAATTGAGAATACCACGGTAAGATTTTTTAATTTTAGCAAGATATACCACTAAGCTACCATCAATTTATAAAGCATGCACAATAATAAATATAACGAGTATGCATGGTTGACATGGACTTGTTTTTACAAAATATAACTTCAATGAAATCAAAGTTTTCGTACCTCATAACATGCTTGCTTTCATAAAACAAATTTCGTTCATTCATATTCTTGCTTTTACAGAGGGTGGACACTCCACAGTTTCCCATAAACCGTGTGCTCCTACTGATTACCGCATCACATCACAGGTCCATCCACTAGCTGTGAGTACATTATCAGAGTCTTATCTTATGGTATTTCCATACCATAATTCAGTAGCACCCACCAGTGTTAAGTGTCTTTTGACTTCACTCCAATGATCTTTTGATCCAATTGGAAGCCCGTTGATGGTTCTTTGTCAATTTAGGAGATTCCACTCCATTTTATTCACTCTAACGCGGACATGGGAGTTTCACTAGAATAATCCCTCATCCTAGCATTTGGAAGATGATATGAGATAAGAAATTTGTGAATAGTAGTGAAATAGTTTGTAAATAGTAGTGAAATTATTTGAGTTATGATCTTTTATAGGGTTTTGGAAAATGAGAGAAAACGTTGAATAAAAATATTATAAATTTAAAATATTGTTAAAATATAATTTTAATAGTATTTTTATTTTAAAATTTAAAAAAGTTGTAATGATTAGGTAATGATTAGATGAAAAAATAAAGATTGAAAATTGGATTTATATTTGAGTAGTGTTTAAATGTTGTGATAAGATGATAAGAGATGAGACGGGATGAGATGAGACCATCTCAACTTCCAAATGGGACCTTAACTTTTCATGCTTGACTCAAAATTCATGATAGACTCATATGCTTCATGACATATGTTTGTGCTATGTGACATATATTCATGTTTGTGACAAATGACATCAGACATAACATAATTATTGCAAATATAATAAGAATTTAGGTAAAACATGGTTCACTTGTATGAAATTTACTATCTAGCATACTATCATACATTGAGGGTAAGTTGTAAGCTAACTTACAGAAATCCTTGCGTTTAAAAATTTAGAGGATGAATCTAGAGATATACTAAGGTTAGAAAATCTCATTAACTAATAAAATATTATAATCTAATACTCCTAGAGCACTATTTACAAAATTTCCCATTAACTCTTTGAGACTTGCAAATAAGTTCCTAAACTTTCAATAATTGCAATCGGGCTCCTAATTTCACCAAACTTTACAAATGTCATGTATTTTCTATTCTAAATTCATTTTTGAACTTGGAAATTAAGAAATCATGCATCTACTATGAGAAACCCATCAAGGCCGAGACCCCTATAACCCTAAATCTCACTCATTGTGATTTTTGGTCCTACTTGCATACTATTAAAGACTTAATCCGAATTTAGCACTTATAAAATCTGGCTTAGTAACATGTTGAGTCACTAGATTCATATCCTTCATGACCATATTTTTGTCATATGAACAAACAAACACAAACACAACACTAACCTTGCAACCCGAAACCTTAGCATGGTGTTCTTAGCTTTTCTCTTGCAAATGAACATTAAGAACTTCAATGAACCAATAATCCTATCTTCTAACATGCTAAGTATTCATTTCTAGATGGGCATTACATGATCCTAAGGAACAAATTCATGATATCAAAGAGATAGAATTAGGATCACACACAAAACCCTAAAACCGAAACATGCTTGTTCTTTGTTCTAGAATAATTTGACTAAATCCTTATGTAGCATGCCAATTTTCTTGAAATAACACACCTAAGATCATCAAATCCTAGCTAGGTCTTAGCACCATTTTAATTATATCATGACCAAGCCTCTAGATTAAATCAAACAATAGGCAAGTACCTCAAAGCTGACTCCAAAATCATGCATCATGAGTATTCATCAAAGACTCAACTCAAACCCTAGTTTCATAGTCCAAAACAATACTTAACACATAGATCTAACTCTTATCAAAAAAAGGTTTTGAAGGTCTAGTCACCAAACCAACTTAGATTTCAAAAGAGTCAACTTCTTCAAAGAGGACTCAACTAACATTTGGTTTTTTTACCAACTCAAATAGGTTCATGAAAGTTTGAGTGAAGGCACTTATTTTACAAACTCAAACCAATAATGTTTGTAGTTTTTACATATCTATATAATGTTTGTATTTATAATTTTTTTTCTCATTTGTAATTCTAATTTATTTTCCTATTAATACTTCAGGTTTTATAATCTCACAGTCTTATAGCATAGCTCAAGCCTCACTCATTTTCCCACCTCTGTGACCACCCAAAATTCTAATATTTGGAACAATGCAAAATGATATCATTTAAATTGCAATCTTGCTCAATTTTTTATTTATTTATGTTATTATTATTCATTTAAACTACGTGACAAGTTATAATATTTTTAGATTAATTTGTATTATTATAATATTTTAGAATCATTAGTTGCAACTTAGAAGTATACAAGCTTTTAATTTGTATTATTGTAATATCTTAGATTATTTTTTTTTAAGAAAATACTTTAATCACAAAGAGATTACATAAAATTAATCCTACAAACTGATGTGGCTTAAATAGTTTATCAAATTATAAAATTGTTTTTAAATCAAACATGAGGGTTATAATTTTTAGTTTTTAGCCTTTTACAATGCTCTTTTTGGGCCTAGAAATATATTTTGGATCAATTTGGACAGGGAGGGCGGGGTGCTGGCAGCACCCCTTAAGTGCATAAACAAACTACACGAGCCTATGCATGTACAAAGTACTTGGACCCGCACTAGGTCACAAAGTTTGCAAATTGACGTGAAAGTGCCATACGCACTAGGTCACAAAGTGCCATACGCACTAGCTCACAAAGTTTGCAAATTGACGTGAAAGTGCCATATCAGCACGCCAACACATTGGGTTATATGCTAACGTGGCATGACATGTTAACGTTGACTATTCAACATTAAATGTTGTCCTGATTGGCATGACAGTGTCACGTCACTACCACTTGTGTACTTAATATTTTTGTTCCTTTATATAATCATACACCTACAATCATTTTACGATACGGAAAATTTTTTCATTTCAATTAAAATAAAAAATTATGAAAATGTTGTAGGCTTGTATTTTAGGAAATCTAAAGATTAGAGGATAGGTAGGAGGCCTCCAACGTTAATAGCCAGCATGGGCATGCCCCACCCAAGACATCGGGCCTTCAAAGATAGCATATAGATTCGCAATATCCACTGAAAACCGAGGTCAACTTTATTCACAAGAGTCCCAACTCAAACAAGAATATATATTTATGCAGTACTCCCCCACCCACCTCCCTCCATTATTAAGAGAGCAACCCCATTGGATGGCCCCAACAGCCCAACAAGACCGGAAACTTGAAAAGACCCCTCCCATCCATCGTCATCATCCCTCAAAACAGATAAACATTGTAAATTTTCAGATCAGAAAGTCATGACTGCACCCCACCTCACGTTCTCTGTCAGCGACTCTTATTAGCCTACAATTGCAAACCACCACAAGTTCTCACATGCGGTCACAGACTCACAAACGTGGCCTGCCCTCGACCGCTCAAGTAGAGAGAGAGCCCGTCGTAAATGACCCTCTTCAGTGCAGAGATGGATGCAGTCAGTGTCGTTTTCTCCTTTGTGTCCTTTTTTCTTTGTGTCTACGTACGTGATCTGTTGTTCTGTGTAGGGAGTGGGGCCACCTGAGGATCAGCCTGTGGAGATAAGACCAAAATAGGCAGGTGGTCCCAACCAGTCGGGTCTCTGCTGCCTGTTATATATATATTTTTTTTTTTTTTTGAGAAAATCTGCTGACAGACGAGGGCCATCTAGATTACGGTGACACGTTGCCACGTCAGAAGGGATGAGAGCCGTTGATGTGAGGAGGGATGGTGGAGATGCCTTGTCTGGAGAGTTCTGTTAGTACACTCTCAGTGGAGGGAGGCTTGAGGCCCAAGGGCAAGGGTAGCCATGGTTTGCTGATTGCCTCTTTAACAACCTTGTCAATCACCTCATCTGCCTGCAAAAAACACAAAAATCTTAATGTAAAAACCTCACGGGCACTTGGTATTTGGAAAATACATGTTTCCCTCGTACTAGCCAGGCTCCTGCATGTGAATGATTTTGATAGTTAATGGGACGCCCTTGCTTATTATGACTTGTGTCTATATAGCCAAAGTAGGTTTTGGCGAGTTGTGCGGGACCATATGGGAGGGACCATCTTTGTACATGAGATAGCTTCTGTTTCATATAACTTTCACCTTTTCATAATTTGTTTGTTTTTAACATCTAGAAATAAGATAAGGTGAAGTTCTTGATTACTTCAACTAAAAATTACTCTAGGAAACTATGGCTTGGTCACCACACGTGTTGAAACAAAATGGGCATCGACATCTAAGTTTTAGAAAAAGAGGCAAGGCAAGGTGGTGTATTACCGGATATAGGTCAAAAGAATTTTGTGTCATGCCAGGGCTAATATCAACTGCACCTGCATGGTGAATCCCCGAAGTGTCCTGCATTTCAGAGAATGGGGAATTCAGTGGATTGTTAGAAGTGCCATATCTTTGTATGCATGGTTGGATATTGACACATTGAGCAATGCATGAAAACAAGATCTGAACCTCTTCATGGGGGGGCATACTCACTTGAGGGAATGAAGGATATGCACAGTGTGGAGGTGTCATAACAGGGCAGCCCCAAGCATCAGCAGCCATCTGAAACATCAAAATAACCCCAAGATCAGTATGACATGGGAGTACATTCCCCCATCATGCTAGTTACGCTAAATTTCACAGGTTCTATGAGTGTTGACATGCATATTAGTCTTCATAGAAACATGGATTATTACCCCTGGATAAGGCTTCCAATTCCAATTATCTGTTGGTTGCCATGCAGGATAACCAGTACCCCACATCTGGACTCCAGCTGAGTTACTACCAGGCGGGCCCCACATTGGATAAACAGGAGGCATGGAGAGCGTGTGACTAGAATGATATGAGGGGATGGCCATGACTGGTCTATGTGGATAATAACTTCTTTGCATTGCATCCCTTGCATGCGGCCATCTCAGTTCCTCTTCCTTGGGCAAGATGTGTCTCTTGTGCATCCGGTATTTCTATTTGACAAAAAATACATAAACATCAGGTTAACAAATCTGTTTGGTTCAAGTTGTTTGAAAAGTGATTTTACAACCCCAAGAAGCAATTTTAGTAAGTTTCATACTGGAAGTTTTACAAAAATTGATTTTTTCCCCCAAATAAATTGGTCAAAAAGTTACCTTTTGGGATATGCTAATAAACACAAGTTAGTGGAGTCTTCTACCCCAAAATTTATTTTTGAAGTCCAAAAAGTGGAAACTACCAAAAGGTAGTGGAAAAAGAAAAGTGGTTTTAATCTATGAAGTCTCAATACCAATACATGGTACAGACATTATATGATATGGATCGACAAACACAAGAACAAGAACATCTTGCTAAATTAGGATAGAATACAAGAAGATCATTAATTAATTAATGAATAAATGTTAATCAACATATTATATATATATTTTTAATTTAAAAGAAGTACCATAAGCACAAAATATTAAAAACATGTCAAACCAATATTGGAAGTAATAATAGAGAGGAAAGAAACATACATTCAAAGTATAAAGTAACTATCATCCATCCATGTTTCATTTTATAAATATCCTTAAATATACTATTAATCAATGTCCCCAAAATAACATCAATCAATATGTTATTCTGTCCCTTAAATATTCAAAGTCAAGCATATTGGTCCCCGTTTCTAACATTTGACCTAGAAGCATTTTGAAATAGCATTTAGAACCTCATTTTTTATCAATAAAATTTTATTTTACCCCAGACATGTCTGAACCAAGTACATGATTTATATAATCAAAATATCTCGTTGAGTTCCAAACGTATCCAAATTTAAAATTGGATGTGAAAAAAAAAAAAAAACTGTGGACATGCGTCATAAATATATCCAGCTGTGTTTCAGCTGTATTGATGTCCAATACATTGTCAACATGGATACTTCAGCCTTCTGAAGTATACATGCTTTCATATGTTTTAACTAATACTACCTAACAAGCCATGGAAAAGAGGCATAAGGGTGGTCAAAACCTGGAGATGGCTTGCTACGTTATGCCTCGTTAAACCTTCCACTTTCATGAGCTCTAGTATCCGAGAGGGAATGGCTTGATCGATACCTAGTTGTTCAACTGCCCGCACAAACTTTTTGTGCAGTTCTTGTGTCCAGTCTATCTGAAACCAAAACATATAAACACCAAATTATACTCTTATCGTCATTTACCATGCCCAATAGTGATCCTAAAAGCAATCCAAATTAGGAATAACTTTTCCTACAAGAGCACATCTAGGACTAATCATGAAGATACGGCAAATGAAAAAAGGCACAAGAGAAGGATTTGATAGCCATTGTGCAAGCACTAGGTGAACTAACGATGACACCAAGTAACATACGCAGGCTTTTTGATAAGTTCACAGTTTCTTTTCTTTTTACAAGTAATCGAAGATTTTATTAAAAAAAAAAAGTAAAAGACATAGCTCAAGTATACAAGTAGTTTACAAGAGGAACTTTATTAGAAGTAGAAAAAGAGACAAGAAGATCATGGAAGTTCAATCAATTACAATCTATAGAAGCTTCCAAGAGGAACAAAGTATATAAAAAAGAAAGTTTTAAGTTAAGTTCCTCCAACATCCACCAGTGATCCTCAAAACTTCTAAAAGTTCTGCTGTTATATACTCTGAGTTGATTGCGGCATTGCATTTTGGTTAAAAATCTAGATTCCAAAACCATAAGTTTCAAACATGCGATAAAAGAACATTCTCTACTCACTTCATAACAACAGAGAAAACTTTGGTATGTGAAAATCATATATTAGGTTGAAGAGTATGTAAAAAGGCATTAAAACAGCTACTTGAAAAATCTAAGGATGTGTTAAGAGTATATATCAGTTGTTTAGGCAGTACTTTTTGGTTTGGTACCTGCATGTGTGTGTCCGAGCATGTGCGCTTCTTTACATATGACATTAATGCAAAACTATATGCAACAACTGAGAGATTGTTTGTAACTCTTATGTACTTCTCAAGCGTTATCTTATTTATTGGATCATGTGGGAAAAATTAGGATAAAATTCTTAACATAGGGATTTAGGGGCGATTTCTTTAAAAAAGTTTGTTATAACTTTCATGAAGTATATTACCTTCATCTTCTTCCGATTAGCTCGAGTCACGCTAGAATTAAATCCAGATGGTTTACTTGGGATTTCAGCACCACCACCAATTATATTGCCAAGATTGTCTTTATTATGTTGGTGAGGAGACACCTTTCCGTCACTTTTAAAACCATCAGCAGACTCCTCATCCTCTTTGATCAGACACTCATGTTGTGTTTGAGGTTTGCCATCCTGAAGAGTGCCTTCAGCAATTGAATCACCACAAGTAGTTTCGACAGATTTAGATTCACCATCTTGTTCGCCATTATCCTTTTCTGTTGAGCAGTTAGTTTGATCTTGGCAATCCCCATCATCAAGTAACCTTGCTCCCTGTTTCAATTGTGGGGTTGAAGGAGCTGGGTACTTGTCACTTCCTCCTGAGTGTTCATGGTCATTTTCATAAACAAGAGACCCATTTTTGGTTTCGCTTGATATTTTATTATTCAATTCTCCATTTTCCAGCGGTAGCTGCAGCATGGACGCTACAGACTCTTTGACAGGCTTTAGTGATTCACAGAGGATGCTACCCCCAGCATTGAATGCCTGTTAAAGATTCACAACATTAGAATTGTTTTGCTCGGACCAATTGTATTAAGTGTATGATGGAAAGTCCCAACATATTGCTCTCAGAATTGTCAGACCTTATGAACCACATGCTGCCAAATATTCCTGAGTTTGTCCTCAGAGAGTGGCTTCCGCAGGAACTCAACTGCACCAAGCTGAAAATAAATGCTAAAATAGACACATTAATACCTACGAACAATTCAAGGTCCTTTCTTTTATGAACTGAGAATCAAACTCCCAGAAATTAAGCAGACAACCATAAGTTGAGAGTATTTGAAAACAAAAGGCGAAATCATGTAAAAAAAAAAAAAAAAAAAGCCCCAAAAGCAAAAGATAAGATCGCATGATTCTATGTGTACTGATAATATATGAAAAGGCTGGACTTAAAACCTTACCGCTATGCACTTCATCATGGTGCTCAGGCAATGGACGTTTGAAGTCACTGCAACAGAAACACATGTTGCTTTGTATAAGAAATTGTAATTCTATTTTTATATTTGTTAAACAGTTTCAGTTAAACAACATATTGAAAAAGATTACAAACAGGTATTATTATTAAAGGAAAAACCAGAACAAAATCTAATGGATTAAACAGACAGGGAAATTAAAAAACTACAAGAACTGAAATACAGATTAACATTCTGTCAAAAGATTAAAAATCCTTTACATGGAATGTACTGCTTGGGATTAATTTCTAAACTTACTAATGGTCGGCACGTCCTTTGCAGTTTCAAGAAACTTAACGCTTCCATGGTTGTCGCTTGTACCCACCTGTTACAGCACGTTAGTGTCAGAGATGCATACATAGTCGGGAACAATTAATGCAACACAGCATAAAAGGTTTAATTATCTTGATGGTAAGGAAGCCATTATGTTAATGCAGTTGGATTAAGCATGCATCAGGATGATGCTATTGATAAAATGAGATGATGGAAGAATGTCCACCTGCAGATGCATTTGCAAGAAAATATATTCTTAAATGGGAACAGTGGAAATTATTTTCCTTCTTGAATGTTTTAAATATCTAATAACAGTTTTTTTTTTCCTATTAAGCGTGTCATATTTAAAAAGAAAAAAAATTGGAAAATTTGTAATCTTATGGTGCCAACAAAGGTTATTTACCTCAACGATAGCAACATGAAAGCTTTCAGGCTTGTTTACAATTGCTGTCAAAGCTTCATTCTCATTGCAGAATGTAGTAACTGTAGCAGAAAAGGTGAGCACATCACATATATGTAACACTAGCACGAACACAAAAGGAAAGAAAAACGTATGAAGGTAGACAGAGAAACATGAGAATTTTACTAATAAATATAGACAGAGAGAGCTAAGAATTTCACTAAAATCCAATTAACACAATGATGGATGATTGCTTTTTTTTTTTTTTGTTACTTTTTTTTTTCCTTTTTTCTAAAGATGGATGGATTTTTTTTTTAGATCTAAACATTACCATTTTCAAGCACTCATTTCTCAAATTTACTGGTTTTTAACCTGTTCTTAAACAATATCAAATTATCATTGTCAGGAACTGACTATCACAAGCAATTAAAGGTACGAAAAGATAGATATGCAAAAGGCTATCCAGAATTTCCAAAGTGGTAACATATTAGTTTCGTCATTTGGACCAGATGATATTCATCTGAGAGAAACACTACTCCCACCAAATTTATCTACCGAATTTTATTTTATTTTTTAATTTTTCATTTTACTTAATAGTTAAGGAAGTATTTTTAAATTTTTTTTTTTTTTTAAATTTTGTTAAAGTAATTTAAAAAATATTTGAAGAAAAAAGCAAAAACAAAAGGATTTTTTTCTTTTTTGCACTGTTCGGTACCCATTTTTCGGTGTGAGTAGCACCACTCTTCATCTAAAGCCAACAATTGGAGCTGTGTTGAAAATAGCAAGAAATTAGTTCCTCTTCAGGATCTTCACAACTACCATCTATTCTTAGATGACTAAAATCCAAACCACATGCTTGCAAAGAACCTCTGTCAAGATTATGTACAGAAATGGGGGCACTATCAGATGCAAACATGCATGGGGACCAATGCAGTTATGAAAGATTAGGTAATGTGGGAAAAGTGGAAAAGTGAAACTTCTCGTTTGGGATAGATAGATAATCGTTTTAAAAAACGCTAAGAACATAAAGGAAAATTCATCTCTGACCAATGTAATCCATTGCCTCAAGCTTTGATCTTATCTCAGCCGCAGAACTGCTGTCTCCATCAAGCAGAAGCACCCTAAGTCCCTTCGGAAAGTCTTTCCACTCCTGTAAATCATTAGCAGTGCAAACCATAGCTGGTTTGGCATCGTTTCCTAGGCCGCCGATGGGTTTTGCAGATCACTGCTTACCAACATCCACAAAATTCTGTTTGAACCCCATGAATCACACATCAGAACTATCTTTCTTGTTCTAATAGTCTATATTCGCAATCCAAATTAATTAGCAAAACTAAACAATCAAAAGAAGGGAGAGACAGACAGACAGACAGACAGACAAACAGAGAAGAAGCAGACATATTGGGGGTATCATATTGCAAATTGATCATGCTTACTCAATAATGACCCATTACAAAGCAACATGTCGACTGATATCTGAAGATTTGATCATAACAAGGTAAAATTAATTATGCATGGATCAAGTGTTAGACCATTCATTTACTTAAAACTTACCTGCCAGAAAGGTACCACAAGAGGAGAAAGAAAAAAAAAACAGATGAGCAACTGATGAATTATCATTCTGGAAATTTAAGCCAACAATAAAAGGAGAAATTCAAAGTGTAAAGATCTTATTAGCTCCTGCCGCTTGTTCAGAAAAATAAATAGAAAAAACCCATGCGAGCCTTTAAAAAAAGTACGGACGAACAGACATGAAAATTTGGAAATAAAAAAAAAAAATGAAGAAGAAACAAAAAATTAAAGCACCTTGACAAAGAAAGCCTGGGATTTGTTCGGAGTGAAACTGGACAGACAACCCAAATCATAATGCTAGAAGACCAACACATGCATGCATACAACAAGAACAAAAATCACCAGAAAATAGTCTAAATCTCTCTCAAAACGAAAACAGAAAAAGCAAATCGGCATGCATGTAGCATGGCAACATATCACAGGATATAGTCAATACACACAGAAATCACCCATCTTTTTTCCACTCTTTGATCTACTCATCTACCTTAAATGAACAGTGTTCTTCTTCTCTCCCCAGGTACTCTTTCTTCCACTTCTACCTTCTTTGGCTGTGTACAGAACTAAGACAGAGAGAGGTTTAAGTGCGCTTGTTGAGGGGAGGCCGTGACTTACTGTACAGTTTCCATCGTGTATTACGGACCACAGAATATGCAAAAGGCTCTTCCCAAAAGGTCAATAAGCTTTTCTCCCGCGTCCCTTTGGGTTAATATCCCAAAAAACTACCCAGAAAATGAGAAAGATATAAACTTTTTACCCCATCAGGATTCACCTCTCGAAAGCGTGCACCACAGTTGCTGTAATTGTTCCATCATTGTAATATAACCGATGCACTCCCTTTTCTATTTTTTCTTTGAAAATTTTCTTGGCTTTTCCAAAACACGAGAATCTCATTGAGCTCCTTTAACAAAAAATTTCCGCTATTGTCAATAAGTTGCACGGATCTGTCAAAAAGTAATTAAACGTTTTTTTTTTAAATTATATTGTTTTTATCCATATATATATATTTTAAATATAATAATTTGTCTCTTTCTTCTTACATTAAGGTTGAAAATAATATTAAAAAATAAGTAAATGATTTTTTAATATTATTATTATTTAAAAATTTCAAAAAAATTGAATTATTTATTATATTTTATGTTGTAAGAATTTTAAAAAGTTATAATAATAAAATGAGATGAGATGAAATGAAATCGTTTCTATTTCGACATCCAAACAAGGCCTAACTTTGAGGATAAATCATAATTCCGATAGAAAAATACTCTAGCCACAAAGAGATTATACAAAAATAATCCCACAAATTAACGTGGCTTGATGTGGTTCGTCAGATTATAAAATTACTTTTATTGTAAAGTAGATCTAACGAATCAGATAAAACTACGTCAGTTTGTAAGATTATTTTTATATAATTTTTTTGTGAATATAACAGTCCTCTTAATAAAAACACCCCTAAAAAGAATTGAAAAACTGATTAAAGCTATGACTTTTGGAGGGTATTATTAGACACTCGACCAACAACACTTGTAACTTAAAGTTGTTCATGAAGTAATTGATTGCAATATACAGACATAATAATCATTGAGTTTCCTTTACAAATGAATGTAGCCAGCAATAGTGGTTGCGAATGATGATATGACTTTTCACCATTTTAATTCTCAATCTTTTGCCCTTTATTCCAATTCTAGGAAAGCTACATCTCCTAGCAAAGTCCCACTTCCCCTTTCCAAATTCTAATGACTTTTCTTTAGGTGCATTGCATTCAAATCCATCTATTTTTTCATTCAAACTACAAAACATACCTCTACCCTACAATTAGGATAAAATAATACATTTCTCAATTTTAAATTTTTATTTTTATTTTCTATTCCACTCTGAATTATCAACTTTTAAGAACATGCGTCGTTGATTAGTTATGATTGACAAAATTAAAATATGCGATATAATTTTTTAACGGTCAAATTGTAATCCATAGTACAAATATATGATGTAAGCTGTTTGGTTTCCATCATTTTAATTCACATACAAAAGAAAGCACAATTTGTTGGGAAACAAAAAAAAAAAGTTGAATTACTCAACTTTTTCCTCTCTTGGACCTATTCAAGATGTTTTTGATTTGAGTCAGTAATAAAAACTAACCTTTTTTTGTTGATAAAAAAAAAAAAAAAAAAAGTTTTGCCACAAAAATAAACAAAACTAAAATTCATTTTGCACGAAAAATCAAACTTGGACATTGAGAAAATATAGTAATAGGAGGTAAATGGTAAAAGGATGAAGCTGTAATTTAACCAATTCTTATCCATGCTTAAAGATTTGTTTAAAGCATAACTTGGTAGTTGGGGTTCGTTAGTTGGATCGTAAGCTATGAGCAATTATCAAGTACACTCGGATCCTTCTGTGGCTGTGCATCTATGTTAGTTTTTTTTTTTTTTTTTTTTTTTTTTTTTTTTTTTTTTTTTTTTTTTTTTTTTTTTTAATTTTAAATTTTGCTGCTCATTATTCTCACACATTACATATCACATTTATTTTATTTTATTTTTATTTTTTTTTAAATTAATTGAATTATTCTACCCATCATTTATATACCACACATTTAATAAGAGAAAATAAATAAATAAAATAAATATAGTGTATGAAAATTATGAGTAGAATTTTTCTATGCCAAACGCCTATCTGGATGTGAATATTCGTAATTTAAATTTACATCTTTCTATCGATTTAAACTTTTAAAATAAGTAATAATTTTATATAATATCAGAGCTTAAATCTTGAGTTTAAATATTGACTCTACATTCAAACATCCATTTCACATTAAAAAAAAAATTATGTTATTTGACAAATTTCGATTAAGGTCGGAACAAACCCAGATTATAAGTTTCGAGTACCCAAGCCACATTAGAAACCCAGATGTCGATCCCGGTATATGGTCAAATACCGAAATCCGCATGAGTAGATCCACGTCTGGATTTACATCCCTCCTTGTCCTTACTTTTGTTGTGCAACACATGTTCAGACCAATCAAGAAGTACAGTGTGTATAGTTTTTAGGGCCCTACAATGTCACTTAGTCATTGTAACAAGTTCGAATGAAATTTTAATATAATTTCAAAATTTAGAGACTTGTTTTTTTAGTAGATTAGAATATCATCTAAATTAAAATTATATAAAATAAATAGTTTTAATTACACGTGAGAAGAGAATTCAATTATTCAAACGTGCTAAAATAAATAAATAATAATTTTGGACATTGCCACTCTGTTGTCCAATATATACTAGTCGGCACGCTCCTACTACAATTGTACCTATTTTTCTTTTAAATATTTAAAAAAATATATAAATTCAGACTTTCTTAACTATTAAATAAAATCACGAGTAATTTAGTATTTTTTAATAAAAAAATAATATTTTCAATCATAAAAAAGCCTACATTCTTTTTGAAATAAATAAATAATAAATATATGATTTACTTAAAAAAATTAATTTTTTAATAATAAATTTACTCTTTCTTAAAAACTTTCAAGCTCATGATTATATAGGGGTGAAAAACTGACCCCTCAATTCAGTTTTATGCAAAAATTGAAACCGATCGAAACTTCTATTTTGGAGAAGAAAACCATCCGAAAATTGACCGTGTAAAGGGTAAAACCGTTCGTTTCGGTTGCCGACCAATTCACGGTCGGTTTAGCGGTTTGTTGGAAATCAGTTCTTGCAATCCCACCACTATATTCAAAAATATCCAACAATCTCGAAATAGCCATTCAATCTAACAACAGAATCAAGAAAATAGAAATAACACTGATAAAAAAGAATATCACAAATACAAATCATGATGTGACTTCTGGAGTGAAACTATTAATTGAAAATCATACTTAAAAAAAAATTAGAGTGAAAAGACCAATAGGTCCGTGGGAGCGGGATGCCTCGTTCGGTGGAGGGACATGGATGTCGTGGAGGCTGAGCCGCTACTGCTGTTGATGCCAATGCCGTAGCTGCTAGAGATGAGGGTTGCGGAAGGTTGAAGCTGGAGATCAAGGATGAAAATGAAATGAAGACTAACGGCTCAAATGAGAAGAGAAGAAGAGAGATGGCATTTTGAATAAGCCTCAGGATAAAAGAACGTTGTTTACCTTATGCCAAATAATACTGTTCTCCTTTAATTTTTTTTCTTTTGAAACTCAAAAAGCAAAATGAAGCCGTTTTAAAATGTCATATATATATATTTTTTTTTAACAAGTTGCTGAGGGTGCCCGGTGGTTTTGTTAACATTCCACCGACGATCGATAGGTTCACTGCCAATTTCAGCCGGTCCAGATTAGTCCCGATCGATTTTCCGGTTTGTGTACAGCCTTATGGTTATATATGGGATCACATTTTACTAAAGTAATTAATGTACGGAATGCGGTGTCATATCAATAGGCCACAATCACGTGCGAATCGTGTCAGTCTCCAGCGTTCACGAGAAAGCTTAATTCTGAGTAATAGTTTCGTTTTTCTGATAAAAAAAAAAAAATGCCAAGTCCCTCTCTTTCACTGAATTTACATATACTACCTTTACCTTTTTGTGAATTCGCGATTGCTTCCTATACTTTGTTATGTCTTTCCAACGACAACGTATTCATTTTTAGTTTTTTTTTTTTTTTTTGCCTTATTTTTCCCCCTTTTTGAAGTAAAATTATTGCTACTATTAAAGAATGGATGATGTGTTACTCCCACCCAATCACAATATATATATATATATATCTATTTATATAATGCCATCAAATTATTTATATCAGCACCCTTTTTTTATATGGAATTATGTGATAAAATGGGAATATCACCTGGTATTCATACTCTAAAATTACTAATATAATAAGACTGTTTTGGATACCATTAGGCTAGGTTTTGAACATGAAAGCGATTGAATTCATCTTAGTTAAAGTTTAAATTTAATCCTAACCCAATATTCAAAACACACAATTCATAAATATTAAATGTCACTCAATTTAAACCTCTTTATACGTGAGAATCATAATTTTTTTTAACTCAATATTTTTTTATATATAAAATTTATAATTTTTTATAAATACATCTAAATTCATCTTAATATTTAAATATATTTAAACTAATATTATGTAAATTTTATAAAATTTATTTTATCATCTTAACTCACTCTATTATTCATAAATTACTGTTCATAAAATAAATTAATTTATCCCAACTCGAATGAACGTGTAAATTACTATTTGTATTGTTTGGTGATGTTGATGGTCATAAATAACAACTCACTTTGGTGGCACACGTCATTAAAGTCGAAAGACAGGATTCACAGAGATAGTACTATTTGTCTGTTGTTGACTACCAATTTCTACGGAAAGAGAACGGTATTGAGATCTTTGAAGCAGTTTTTAAAATCGGAAAAAATTACATCTTAAATTCATCTCAATTTATTATTATAATTTTTTTAAATTTTAATATAAAATATAATAAATAATTTAACTTTTTTAAATTTTAAAATAATAATAATATTAAAAAATAATATTCTAATAATATTTTATCATCTCAATTCCATTCAATTCAATTCAACTCATTTCAACATCCAAACACACCCTAACTCTCAAAATTATAAGCCTCCCAAGTTGTATTGTTTAATTTGATTTATTGATAATTTTTTTTCATTTAATGATTAAGAAAGTAATTTTAAGTATATCTTTTAAAACGAAATTTAAAACTATTACGAAATTTTAAGTCCAACTAAATTTAAAATTTAAGTAATTTTTTTTGCCTCATAAATTCGTTCTAAAAAATATCTTTTAAAACGAAATTTAGTTAGACCATTCTATCACGATCGAACAAAATTTTTTTCTGGGACAGTTGAAATTCATCTCTCAAACACGTTCGAACAACCAAAAAAAGGTTCAAACAATATGTCTGTTCGAACATGTACTTCATGGTCGGTCGATCGATATTAATCTGTTCGACAAAATACACATAAAGAAATGTTTGAACAAACAAATTGATAATCGAACGTAAATTAAGTCATTCAAACGTGTTTGGGACAGAAAGAGTGAATTGTCTGTTCGAACGTGGAGCAACTTTTTTTGATGTTCGAACTCTAACTTGTGAAGTTCGAATGGTTGTGTCCGATGTATATATGTTTTAACGTTTGATGATCGTTCGAACGGTTAGTATTTTCACAGAGAATACTAATTTAAAACCAAATAGATATTTAGATTTCAAAAATACATTATAAATTGTTCAATATAAATAAAACTGATCTAATAAGTTAGAACTAAATAAATAAAATAGTAATAATACTAATAACGTTATCAGTATATAATTGTTCAATATGCAAACACGAAAATCAATTGCTTGGAAGCCTGAATTGTTGCATAAGCATCTGCACTTGGAGTTGCATCTATCTTTGTTGATCTTCTTGATGTTTTATACACATATCCATATCTTTTTGTTTCATCAATTGAGCATCTAACTCATGTTGTTTTGCAATCAATTCTTCGATCTTAGAATTCGTATTCTCTAATGCAATGACAGTAGTACTTGACATTGATGAAGAGTCTGAAGGCTTTACGCAGTGATCCAAACCCCTCAAATATCTTGAACGTTGACTTAGAACTTGTGTAAAAATTTCAACATCACTTACTGATGAATTCTGATTTGATGTAGTTTCAGCAAGGAGGAAAATCATTTTATCCTACAAACAACATATAAAATTAATATTGACACAATAATTTAAATATGTTTAATTAAAACAAATTATAATACTAACATAATTCTCACGAGCATCAGGATGAGTCCACTCTCCATTACTATTAGTATGTGATGCAGCATATAATTTTGTCAAATCATAATTGGTGTCTGACTCTTTCTGCAAGATGCATTATTAAGATATAAAGTCAATATTAAAAACAAACTATATAGAATAAAAAAAAAATACATTACCAATTTCAGAGAGAGTCGATGGAATGATCTTGAGCTTGCACAATGATAAATCTTCAATTTCGATCTATTTGTTTTGTTTATAGAGCTTCGTTATACATAGAAGTTATAAAAATTAGTAAATGAAAATTACAAATATGACATATAAAGAATTTATTTAATTTACCTTATATGATAGATCCTTAAACATATCTTCAGGTCTGACATCCTGAGAATGATGTTGGCGTACATCTTCCTTGTTCCCGTACTTCTTGTAATGCTCATGACACATCGCCTTATACTTGTGGAATGCATTACACATTAGCTCATCAACAGTCTTACGCTCCTCTCTCCGAAATTTAGTTCGAAGTCATCCTTAAAATAATATATTCAAAAAGATATTATCATTTAGAATATTAAATAATATCAATATAAATTTATTATTTAAATATTACGTATCAAACAACGATTCTTTATAAGCTCTTTCACATCTTACGGGATTTTATATCATGAACTCATAGCCAAAGGTTCATAAATCCTTGTAAGAGCATCCACATGCGATGCAAGCCAAGCTGTTTGTTGTCCCTTGCCTTCGGTATGTTCATCAGGAATGTTAACATTAATCTTACCTACTTTACGATATTCCTCCAATGTCATGCCTCTAGTAGTGGCTCATCCGTGACAAGATTGTACTGTTATCTCTATAAAATAATATTCAATTATTTACCTTGTATCAATTATCTTAATTGAAAAAATGAGTATTAGCTATTTACCTTATTCCGTAGAGTCAATCTCTAACGGTGAGTCAGACGAAGAGCTAGGAACAGGTGGAGATGGGATGCGAACTTCCTTCCTCTTTGGTGACATAATTGCGAGATATTGTATAATATGAACACAAAACTGGTCAATCATCTGTATCAGTTTCATCTGTAGATTCACTCTCATCATCTGTAGATACTTCAAATGACTCAACACTTTAATCAACCTGTCGTCTCAACTATTTCAGCCTTAATATCTTCCATATATAATGTGATCATCTCATATTGGCTCAAATAGATAAATAAGTTTAAGATAGGTTGACTCTCTTGGTATGCTTTTTAAGTAAAGAAATCATATTCTTCTTCATCTTGTACCTCCACCTCAGGGATAACATCATAAATATTTTTAGGAGAAAACTTTTGTACTACTTACCATTGATTTCCTAACTGAGGATCATCTACGTAGAATACTTGAGATGTTTGGGAAGGCAAAATAAAATGATCATCTTCATACCATTTTTTTTATGTATTAATATTCAGAAAATATTCATCGTGGCATTTTCCATTTCGAGAATTGCTTAAATCCTACTAATCACACTTAAATATATAAACCACAAGCTCCCCCACATGTCTTATTCCAATTATATCTACAATAACTCTATAGAAATTAACGTTGTCTCTATCATGACTCCCTTTGACAAGGACACCACTATTTTGTATTTTCCTATAAAAATTTTGATCAATTGTGTGATATCTACTTTCTCAAAAAATACATACAGAATATTAGCAGCACGTCTTGAGGGGCCACGCACCAGTGCATATAGTTCATCTGATAAATCGTTCAGATTACTCGCATGCATTTGTACAACTTACATATTAAATAAAGTATAAACATTCAACCGTTAACAATCTAATCTATTTTTTAAGTTAGTGCAAAATCGCATATGTATTAATGTCATTACCCGTTGTTCGAATCATTTCGAGAACTCCTGTTCATGTATCTAGTCTATATCATTTACTCCCAACTCTTTGAGCACGTTAATATGATTAATGAAATTAAAAATTACTAATAATAAGTATATTCGTATAATTGTTTAATAAGTAAATTCAATGATTAATTAACAATTAATTTAAATTTTCTTCAAGTGACTCTCTATCTCAAAACATTTGTTTATCACGTACTACTGAGTTTTCTCGAACTCTCTTTCACACAAATTATAATCACGCTTAGCACTAAGTAGACGTACTTGTTGGAAAAATATTGAAAACCTGATCCGTTGTCTTGCTTGATCAACATCAAGGTTTCTTTTCGACCGATCAAACCTTGTGTCAACGCTGTGGAAAATCATAATCGCCAACCTACCAACTATTATCTGTCACGTCCAACAAAATTTTGGCAGCATCTTCTCATAATTCTCCAAATATGCTCGTTTGGTCGTGCACACCAACGTGTAATACATCGATGCACCACCACTGTGCATATCCAGAGAACAATAAATGATGACTATATCAAAATCATAATATCATATGCTACAGATATAGTTGAATAGTTTGCGAGAACGATCTTAATATCCCAAACTGTCCACTTTGGACAATTCAAGAGTTATCAATCACCCGTTCAACATGATTAATAACTCTTGAATGGGTCTAAGATTTATTTCAATACAAAGTACAAGATACAATATTAAAACACAACAACAATATAAGATACGAGAATAGAAGATACTAAATATTGAGTGTATTTTAAGTATATTTAATATCCTAAATATTAAGTGTATTGTAAGTATCATAATTATTATGCTTTTTAATATTAAGTGTATTTTAAATATACTTAGTATTAATTATAATTTAATTTTATTATTTTTTAAGTTAGTCCTCATAGTTTTTAATTAGTTATTTTTTAAGTATTAATATAAGTTTAAGTATTGATAATTCTTATGTTTATTATTTGTAAGTATTAATTATAATTTAATTTTATTATTTTTTAAGTTAGTCCTCATCGTTTTTAATCAATTATATTTTAAGCATTAATATGATTTTAAGTATTAATAATTTTTATGTTTATTATTTTTATGATATTTATAACTTAACTACCACAACTCATGAGTACAACCGTTTGAACACTTAAATGTCTATTCGAACAAGATAATTCGTTCAAACGAAATATTATAGTGTTCGAATGGTTTCAACCCAGAATTCAAACAGCAGTCAAATCAGATAAAACATAATCTCAGAAAACATCACAAACTCATATTCAGAAAACATACTGCAAACATACAACATATATACTTCGAATAACAACTATATATACAAAACATGACAAATATAGAACATATATTTCGAATTTAATCCAATAAACACCTACACAATATATATAACCTATAAAATAATAAATACCTATATTTCGAATTTAATCCGATAAACATCTATATTAAAGTATAGATTTCTCCAATAAATACCTACACAATATATATATAAAACACAGTCAATAATTGATTTGGAAATAAAATGAAAAAAAAACCATGCATTTAATCAATATAAGTGTGCAATCCTCTTTGTAAGATGATAGAATGAAAGATTGTGTGAAGAAAATGGAAGATTTTGGAGAGAAAACGAAGAAGAAAGGAAAAGAGGAGAGCAAAATGAGGGCTGACGGCGTGCGGAAATGTTTTGAGTTCTCACTTACCATTCAAACGGAACTAACTGGAGGTCGAACACGAAATATTTTCAGCGCGCAAGTTTTCCCGCTTGCAAAATATTTTGGCTACGAGTTCAAACGGTAATCCATGAGTCATTAATTGGAGGGATATTTTTCCACCACTGTAATAAACCATTTGAACGGTTAAAGTATATTCAAACGGTAATCCACGAGTCATTAATTGACAGGATATTTTTTCACCACTGCAATAAACCTTTTGAATGGTTTTTTCATTGGTCCAAACGCAAATATAGCCATCAAACAGTTTATGGATATAGTTCAAACGTATCACCTTAATGTTTAAATATATTTATTTTCATCATTATACATATTAAATAATAGTATACGATAAAGTATCAATAATATTATACTATACTAAAGTATAAAGGAAAATATAAGATCATATATATTAGTAATATATACTATCATATATGTAGTAATCTATACTATATATAATATACATAATATTATATATATTATACTATACTAAAGTATAAAGGAAAATATAAGATCGTATGTATTAGTAATATATACTCACATATATATACCCTAAAATATACTAAGATCATATAATAAAGTATAGAGAAATTTATAAAATCATATGTATTAGTAATTTATACTCTCATATATATAGCATCAAATATAGCATAGTAAAGTATTAGAATATATTGCTATTATACTACAATATATATATATATATATATATTATGCTATCATTTAAAGTATTATTTTATCATAGCATATATATGTATAATATACTATAATATTACATATATATTATTATATATAATCTACTATAATAGTATACATATTATACTAAATTATAGTATTATAAATTTCATTTAAAATAGATACTAATTATAATATACTATAATATACATTTTTACTAAATTTGAAACAAATACCATTCAATCGGTAAATACTACCGTTCGAACAATATCTTAAAACTGTTCGAATGGTTAAATATAGCATTCGAATAGTTATGCACATATAAGATATCGCAGGCGAATGCATTTCAATGCCGTCGTCCCCAACCGTTTGAAAACGAGAGAAAATGTTTGAACGACCATCAATTACTGCCATCTGCCGCCATAATCACCACCCATCTCGAACACTCTTCAACCTAAAGTAAATGTATGCTTTTTATAAGTTATTTTACCGTTTATTTTTATCGTTTTATCGTTTTATTGATTTTCTTTAGAAAAATTATATTTTTCCATCAATAGCATCGTAGAACACCACAAATCCACCTAAGATGTTTAGAAATGAAGAGTAGTATGTGTTTTGTTGAAAAAACCCATCGAATCGATGTATTTTTAAGTATTTTCATAGCTGTTGAGTTGACTCAACCATGGGTGAGCTCGATCAGTTTTTCGTTCGAACGGGTTTAACCTGTCCGATCGAACACTTTTGTGACGTTTGAATGGTTTGAACCAAACAATATGCTTTCCGTTCGAGCACAATTTTTTCCATTCGAACGTTATAATGTCCGTTCAACCACTACAGATTCCATTTAAACCAATTATTTTATATTAGCTTATTAATTTATCTTCATCGTTTTATTAAATTATTCTATCAATTAATTTATTAAATTGTTATTAGTATATAGTTTTGTGAATCTTTTCTCATATTAAATTTTATCACTAATGTTGAATATATATTTTATTTTTTAAATTTTAGATTCATAATAATGTCTTATAGTGGCCATAAACATGGCAGATCAGGTGAACCTTCCATCCAAATAGTTCGAGGGTGAACTGTTTTACTAGAGTAGTAGGTAAAACTGTTTAATTTTGTAACTCTTATATGGGAGGGTCATTCTCTTTCATTAGTATTCAACGATCGTGGTTGGACACCTATCTTAGATTAGCGAGAAGAAAGAGTGGAGCTCATTTTCTATATTGATATCGTTGCCAAGTTCTATAAATAACTCGGTGGTGCCAGCCCAGACGATGGAGGGGCATATAAGATCTGTGTCCGAGGAGCTATTGTTATATTTTCAGGGGATGAACTCGCTGCATAACTCAGTATTCCTAGGTTGGTCGATGCCTATCCAAACCTGTTATCTAGAGAGTCTTATCATTCAGGTGATGTAGAGATTACTCAGGACGAGGGACCAGTTTGCACAAATGAGGTCGATACACTCATTGATCAAGAGGTCAGAAACCTGATTGTTGGTCCAGATGCTCTAGTGCACGATGGGACAAAGAGCATTAGACAAACATATTTATTTTCTTTCTTCAAGACCATGAATATGATAATCGCAAATAATATTGACCATCGGCAGCACAAGACAGATGCTGGCATGGATCGAGCGGAATTTATGATACGAGTCGCTCATGACATTCCGATCAACCTCGTGGGATATATATTTGAAATGATCTGATCAGAGGCTCGGTACATTACTACAGATATACTTCCATTTGGGATCCTAATCAATAGATTTTTGCTACATTCTAGGGTCATGCTAGAAGTTGTCGAGCTTGCATAGGAGCCGATGAGACTGATCAATAGCATTACTCTGTCACGGAGCACGAGACATTCGAGACTTCGTTTTCGTGAACCTGTTCCTAACTAGGTTGATATTCAGAGAGATGCACAGCTGAGAGATCCTAGAGTATCGGCTGGTGAGACATCTACACATGCCGAGGCATCACGCACATCTACTCGTGAAGAGATAACTGACATATTGTGTGCTCAGATCGACATACACATCAGCGGTAATCGATGCAGTTCATACTACCATGTTTGAGTTACGTACAGAGATTACTACTAGCATCTCTGAGTTACATACAAAGACTAATGCTAGCATCTCTGAGTTACTTACAGAGATTCATGCTAGTAATGCAACTCAGGTTACGCTCAGTACTCGACTGTTGACACAGGTAGAGAGACGATTAATTGTAGTTGAGGATGTTTGCAGAGACCTCGCATCACAGTAGTTTTTATTTTTTATTTATATTTTATTTGTTATAGTTATGGACAGTATATGGTGGTTTGATAATTTTCTTTAATTATAAATTAAATATTTTTTATCTTTTCTGGATTAATTATTGACTTATATTATGTGGTGTATGGTTGGTAATATTTATTTAACTAAAAATATTATTTAACATAAAAGAAATCATTAAAATATTTTTAAATTAATTACATAAAATTAATTTATGAATTTGTATATATGATATATATTTTTTATATTTTGAGTTACGTACCGAGATTAATATTATACGTTCGAATGTATAAATGTGGTGTTTGAATATATTCGAACTAAATATGTTCCGTTTGAACAGTTTAGAAACCTTCTTGCCAGATTTTGCTACCAAATCTTTTCTGTTCGGATAACAAAATTTACGTTCGAACGGTTTTGAACTTTTCCTGACAAAATAAATTACTTTCCCACCAATATTTTTCGGTTCAAAAGGATTTTTTTCCCGTTCGAACGGACAAAACTTTTTGAGATGATCTAATTCATCACAGAAGATCATGTTTGAATGGAAATTTATCCGATCGAACGATTTTATAAAATCATCAAAAAATTACTTTTAGGAACGAACGTTCCTAAATAAATTCCTTCTTAAAGTCAAATTTGTTGTAATGAATAGACCAGAGAGAAACATGTAAAGGTTAGAAGATTTATATAGATTGAGATGGAGGTGTTAGAACATTAGCATTGGATTATGCAAATACAAATGTAAAATTTGCATAATATGACATAATTTTGCATTCGGCTATTCTCTTTAAAATGTATTCCTGCATTGGATTATCTATCTATTAGTCAAAATAATAATAAAATATTATAAATTCAATAATTTTTTTTTCAATGTTTTTTTATTAATTGAAACCAAATCAGCAATCAAAGTGCAAGAAGAGTAACTAAATAAATTGATTTTTTTTTTCTATTAGTTGGTTTTTAGTTAGAAACCAAACTAGAGTGCAGAAATTTGTCCATCGTTGATTTCTACAAAAATCAGCAATCAAAGTGCAGCAAGAGTACAAAAAGGAACCGGCATCTGACGTTTTTATGGAATAAAAATAAGTTTTGGTCATTGTACAGTAGACAGTCATATATGACCCACAACACTAACATACTGTAGCAAAAAGTCATATATTTTTCCATTTATATAATTCAATGTAGGTAATATTATGTAAAATAAGTCAAATTTTGCATTTCACTAACATTTGGATAATCCAATACCAGTGTTCTTAATATGGTCGTTTTCGGACCAGTAGGAAATTAGGAATACCTAATATAAGGTAGCTTGACAATCTATACATCATTTCATGACGTGGCTCCATGTATGCTGAAGTTTTTTTTTTAATATATATATATATTAATTGAAGGACATATGCTTGACTTAATGGATAAACGATCTATTTTATTTAAAAAAATATAAATAAAATATTACATATTAGATTGTAAGTTTACTTTTTATTAATTATACTTAAAAGATTTAATATTACCTTGTAAACCTTAAATATATTAATGAATTTTTCTTGTGGATATTGTTAATTTTTCTTTTAAAATAATAACAAAAAAAATATTTATATTAAGATACAGACTTTGGCTAGTTTGGTTACACAAAATCAAACTATCTCATATTATATAATCATTATAATTTTTTCAAATTCTCACACAAAATATAATAAATAATTTAATTTTTTCAAATCACAAAATAAAAATAATATTAAAAAATAATATTATAATAATATTTTATTCAACTTTTAATAAAATATCTCATCTGAACTGCGTAACCAAACCAGACTTTAAAGAATGGTTTTCCATCATAAAATAATAATAATAAAAAAGTATATTAAGACAGGGACCATTCGTTTAATGGGTAGGGCTCATTAACCACAAGAAAAAGTGGTTATGAGCACCAATATGGTACTTTATATATGGTACTTCATATATATAGGCGTTTTGAAAGGTGATGGGAGCCATGACCTGATGAGAGTCTTGCTATGTACGTACACGAGGTCTGTGCAAATTGCTAAATGGACCCTCATATGAACAGTGATTTTGCCGTTCACGACTCTTACATGAACAATGGTTTCACGGGTACTCATGCAAGTATTTACGGGGACCCAAGTGTACCAAGTATTTCTGCATGCATGACCTAAACTACCCATTGATGATCCGATGACTGCTCGTATCAGATTCATATATAAAACAATGAAAAAAGAGAAAAACAAGGAAAATGCATGGGTTGTAAATAAGGTCAAATTGATCAGAAGCAATCAGGAATCAAAGTGCAGTACTGATTTAACGTGGTTGGGAAAAGCTTTTCAGCATCCAAGGAATTGTCGGTTGTCCATGCAGGTGTTTCTTTTATCCGAATGCGCACACAAAATATTAGAATCAACTCTTGATTATTCTTCTATCATGTGATTTGGGTCTATATATGCTTTCATGCATCCGTCAATTTTCTTCTATTACAAAAGAGATATATGCTATTTGACTTGTTGAAAATATGACAAGTAGGGGTGCTACTTGCCCCTAGCGGGCAGGCAGCGAAGGCCCTCGTCCCTGCATAGGCGAGGTGGTGAGTTGGGCCATTGGGCTTCGGCCTTGTCCTGCTTGGGTGGGTGCCCTTGGCTAGATGCCAGGGGGATGGATTGGCTCTTGGGCTATTCATCCACTGTCAAACTTTGACGCATGATGTCAAGAGAGAGAGACTCTGAGATACTTGGGGGCGACGGCGAGAAGGAAAAAGTTTGAGAGATCGAGTGACGATGATGGAGAGTACTGTGAGAGACCTGCGACGACAATAGGATCAGATTATGAGAAGAGAGAGAGAGAGAGAGAGAGAGAGAGAGAGAATCGGGAGAAGCTTAAGTTCTAACCTAAAACAAAACAACCTTGTTTTATTTAAAAAAAAACTTATTAACTTTATATTTATGGGCTGGGCAGACGTGGAAAAACCCAAATGGTTGGACCAAGGCCAGCTTGGCACCTAACATTTTCCCCTCGGCAACCCTAACGACAGGCGGGGGTCTGTCATAGTGGGTACGAGTACCCTGCCCCAACCCTAATGACATTCTTTATATCCTCGGATTCAAAGTTGTTACGGTAGTGTTTTCATCATAAATAATTAAATATACACTTACACGTTTAAAATATAAATTTAAAAAAATAATTTTTTTTAAAAATGATGGTTGCCCACTCCCAAGGGTGCGTGCAGCCGGTCGGTCCCTTGCGATCTTCGAACCACTCTAGGGCTAGATCAACCACCTTGAGATGGCCAAATTCACTCTGGGTGGGAAAGTCTCACGCTAGGGTGAATTTTCGGTGGTCGCTCAAGGCACAGTCGTAAGTGTTGGTGAGAAAAATTGGTTTACAATGTGAAAATAATTTAGTACGATTTAATTGTTTTAAGAACCATATGGTCTTTATGTGTTAATTTGGAGATTAGAGGGTGTAGAACTTAATTTTACACCATATCCTATCAGAAGAAACTCCCTATATAAGTATATATATATTTTTTTGCTCTAATTTCTGAGAGAGAAACTATATATAAAAATGTCCATGTTTATAAATAGTTAGTGAGTTTTGTATATGTAGATACATGATCTAGGTTATTATACGCAAGGACCCTTTATAATACTGATATGGAAATAACGTCCCATTTCCATGCAACAATTGATTCTGAAAGAGGAAGTTACTAATTTATTTATTTTCTCTCTTTCCCCTATATAATACACACACACACACATATATATATATATATATATATATACATATATATAAAAGATTCTGATCTTTTAAATGGCTTTTCCATCTCCCACAAATAGAAAGAAGATAAAGAGCATTAAATTGGCAAGGTCAGCCTTAGGACCATCTTCCATCATGAAGATGATCTGTAACATGTGGTCTTCTTAATTCCGTAGTCAGCTTGCTTGCTAGCTAATATCGACATATCATCAATTAATATGATCCCTCACTGACAGTAAAAAAATTAACTTGCTCTGTCATCTCATTTTCATCATAATATATATATATATATATATATATATAAATATTCTAAACTCATACGTATAATTTTCTTGTTGTTGGAGATAATATCAAATTAATTTGTTGCATCTGTCAATTATATTTAATTATATTATATGTTGCTATTTCAAGTTCTTATACTATCATATCTTCTTGATCAGCATGCAAAACTCTATGAAGATCATATATAAATATATACAAATTAAAAGATCGAAAGCCATTATTTAATTTGTTGAAACATTGCAATCATCGAGTACTTGAGGGCCGATCGACTACGTACTTTCTAAACATATTAAATATCTTTACTCAAAATAAACAACGTCCTGTTAATTATATCTTGCTTAGAAAATGAAAACCTATTAATATCTAATTGCTCGCAAATTACACAGATACACTATATATATATGATTAATAAATGTGACACATTAATTAGATGGTGTTAATTGACTCTCTAAATCAATGATGAACCCTTTTTTGCAGAGTTATAATTATGAAAAATTCTATTTACAAGTAAGTGTTAATCACGAGGGACGAGGCTGTGGCCAAGACTCTGAAATATATATATATATATAATTTATATATTATAATCTTGTCTAATTTGTATATCTTCCTTAGTTTTTTATTTTTTTTAATAATCTGTTCTTATTATTGTCCACAATTTCTAATTGGCATTGACCAATGCTCTTAAATGTCTAGTCATAAGAGGTGCCTTATAAATTGTTAACAATTTTTTAATACATCTTTCTTATATGTCATCAAATTAGAATTTTTTTCTCATTTAAAATTTTATGATAACATCTTATCTTTTCGTTTAAGTAATATAGATGATGTACTTCTACACGCTTGTAAATAAAAAAACTCTATAATTTCAAGAAAAAATTAGCAGCAAAATTACAATTTGGTGTAAACGAAGAGAACCAAAATGGAATTTTGCAGATCAATCTGTCTGCTGGTTTAAATGAGGTTTGGGAAATCAATGACGGCATCTTTATTCGTTGCCGTCATTTACTGCATGCGATCACATGTGGATCAGTAATCATGTACGACGTTAGGAACTTAGGTGTTTGCAGGACGTACGTAGCTTTTTTTTATTAAATTAGAACATTAGGATTGAATTGATTATTTTATTTTTTAAATTTTAATTAATATATAATTTTTTTATTTTTAATTAATTATTCAAAATTTAAAATTTACATTAAATTAATTATCATATTCTCTATAATAATAAAATATTATTATTTTTTATTATTTATATTTTTTTATTAATTTTTATTTTATTTTCATAATTTTTAATAACTTCTAACAAATTATATTTATTTTTATTTTCATAATCTAACAATCTATAATATAGATGATAAAATCTCATATGTATATAGATGATAAAATCTCATATGAATAAAAATCTCATATCTATAATATAATAATCTTAAAAAATATTTTTAGACTTGCTATAGTTCTTTTTATATTTAAAAAGAAGAATGGATTTACTGTAACTTATAATTTGAATGAAAATAATTTAACTAATTCAATCTGAAGTAAATATGAATGATGTTTGCTAAATTTAAAGATGAAAAGATATTTGGCTAATCCAATACCAATACTCTTAAAATGGAGAGCGGTGCTACTCCACCGTTCTATTATACCGCTTCTTATTTTTTAGTTATTTATTTATTATATTTTTTCATATTTTTTAAAAATAAAAAAAAATATATCAATACACTTAAAATCATTTTTTTAATCACTAAATAAAAAAATGTATAGAATTTTTTTTTCTATAACAATACACGAGCAATATATTTTAGACGGCATACAAACTTTTCTCTTAAAATGAAAGGTAGGCAGCCAGGGAGATGATGGTGATCGAGGCCGGACAAATTAACTGGATTAATTTCAGGTGGTTTTAATATACTACAGTGTACAGATTAATTATGCATGCATGCCTGCCTGCCTACTAACAAGTTAAAAATGGTTTTAATTTCCTCCTTTCATTAAAATGGGTGTAAGAACCCGAGACATATAATATATAAGAGTCGTTTTACTAGTAAATTAGGGTGGATCGAGGACGGATCTTTCACACTGTTTATATATAGTAAGAATCGGTATTAATTAGTTTTTATTTTTGCTCAAAACCGAACTGGTAGGTCGGTTTTTCATCCTAGTTATCATATCTCGAAAACCAACCCTAACTTTGAAAATTAGGTGGTGGTAGTAGGAGTACTGTTGCGCCAAACTGGCTTAGGAAAAATTTAAGAGTAATACTACTTATCATCCTAACTTCCATCATCCTATGATATGACATTAAATGATTGGAGATTATTTATTATATTTTACTTGTGAACCTATCATTTAATGCCACATCATGAGATGATGAGAGGATGATAGAAGTTAAGATGATGAATAGATTTTTTCAAAATTTAAAGGGCCACAAATAATGCGTACGTCTACCTTTTAAATTTATATAAATTCCCCAAACTTTATCTAAATGCACAAAATAACCCTTTACAGATTTGAAAATTTATATCGATCACATACTGCGCCCTTCGTGAAGGGGAAAGAAATTACTTTCAGATTGAGACTCATCATTGTCCTTTCATTACGTTTAGATCTAGAAATGCTAGGTAGACTGTTGGCTGTACACCGAGCATTTCCACCAATTGCTGCATTTTTTTTAAAAAGTAATTTAACATATAATCGGTGAAATATATAATTATCACATAATTATTTAAAAAAAATAAAATTTATTATTAAAAGATTAATTTTTTTTTTATGTGGATCTCATATTTTATTATTTTTTTTAAAACGATTATGCGACGTTTGTACAATTTACGACTGTAAATATCTTTTTTCTTGTTTTTAATAATAACTCTACATACAACCATAAAATGTATAAATACCGTATAATCACTTTGAAAAAGAGTGTGGTCTACTATTGAAAAATTAATTTTCTTCATGTGGATCCTATATTTTATTCACTTTTTTCAAAACGATTACGTGACGGTCGCACAATTCACGATTGTAAATATATTTTCTCTTATTTTATAATGAAATGAATGTTACAACCTGATAGACTAACATACCATATTAAGTCACGTTGATTTATGTTTTTATTTTTGTAAAATCTATTTGTAGATGAAGTGTTTCCCTCAATAAAATTAAGTAATTTGACTAGCTTTCATGCATTAGCCGATTGAGATTTTCTATAATTTCTTTTTTCTCAAATACTTTATAATTCTTAAAAAATAGATATGTGAAACTCAATATATATGGAACCCATCATTTAATGTAATGGTGTTTGTAAGCTGTTTATCTTTTTCTAAATTATAGAGGGTACTATTTGAGTCTCATTAATAAAATTGTAAAACTCAATATCTTTTTCTTCTGTTGTTCCTTTTCATTTATGCTATCTAAGTTTGAATATGTTTTTATGGTAGTTTTCTTTTTCTCTTCCTTCTACCGTCTAGGTTTTTCTCAGATCTATTATGCTCCGGCCACCATCAATCGTCATGCGCCCCACCACGCCACTCCTCAACCGCCGATCTATCGAGACGACACGAAATCATGCCAAAAAGGTCGATGCGTGGCCCACACGCATTGCCTCATCTCGACACCTCCACCGTTGACACGTGTCATACCAGTGGATTACCCATCTCCCGATCTTTCAAATTGGACCCACCTCACCTCCAAACCACCGGCGGGTGGCCCACAAGCACCAATATAGAGGCACGAGAAGACTTTTGTTCCATCACAGATCTGTCATTCTGATATCAGTTTTCCTACTCTGTTATCGTTTTTTTTAATTGATGATCTTGAAAAAGGTATTACGGGTCTCTCCCAAAAATATTTCAAGACAATTGACTACAGTACACCCGCTTACACTGCCTTCAACAGTGACTTACCAACAGACTGTCTTTTAAGACAGAACCCTCTTTGTAGAATAAGGGTAAAGATCAAGAAATTGCTACCAAAATTTTTTTTTTCTTCTCTTTTTTTTTTCACCACTTTTACACTATAGTTATTATAATAGAGTATTTGTTGGAGATCTCCACCTCCTCATCATGTTTCATTTTTTCTAATATTAAAGCAGTTCACTTGCTTAATTGCTTAGAAAAAAAAAAAAATTGTAAAACATCCCGATCGTACAATATCCCCTTTCGATGCATTCGCAATATCTTCCCATTTATAGGTTCTCAAGCTTCATTAAATTGATGATGTTAGCTGTTTTTCCTCTTCAAGGATGATGCGTAAACAATGAACATCCCAATTTGAATCCATAAATCTTGCCGGCTTCAATATTCTCTTGGTACAGTTTCTAGCTAGCTAGCTAGGGTACTGATTTCCAATCAGCATATCCATGGTGGATCAGGGATGGCAATTGGGTTGGATTTTTTATTTTTAAATTAATTGAAAATACTATATATTAAGCCAACATATGTAAATAAAAAATGTAATATTATTATTGAAACTTTTTTAGAGTTTAATATATAGGTTAGGGAAGTTATTTTCTTTTAATGACTATCTGCAACGAAACATTTATGAAATGGCTACTTCGCAATTGATAAATGTTTACATAATATATATATATATATATATAATTCTTTAGATATTTTTTATTTTTTTAAAAATTTTATTTATAAGCGGAGGTAGATAATACACAGTTATAAAATGTTTATATGATTTAATTTAATTTAAAAAAAATTAAAAATTAAAAATTAAAAATTAAAAATTAATTAATCTTATCATTTAAGTGTTATACCTGGACGATGGACCACCTGGACTATGTGGCCATATAATTGACTTAAAAATAAAATAATTCTTTTATTGTGAGTTTGATAGGACTAATGGGAGCTCAAATATATATATATATATATATTAATAATCTTTGAAGCTAAAAATATGTGACGATGATCAAGTCAAATATATATATATATATATATATATATATAATCCACTGAGGAAAAAATAATCCAACAGATTAGCCATTCAAAAATCACTCCAACTTATATCATATTATATCATCTCATCCTATTTTATTATTATAATTTTTTTAATTTTTAAATAAAATATAATAAATAATTTAATTTTTTAAAATTTAAAATAATAATAATATTAAAAATAATATTTTAATAATATTTTATTTAATTTTTAATTTTTATCTAAAATATTTCATCTTATTTTACTATTCATATCTCACCTAATATTGTCAGTAGCAGTCTCTGGCCTCAAGATAGCTATAACGGTCATGGATTGATGATATAAAAGTACCGATCGAGCTGCCAACCCTTATCCTTTGATCTTTTTGCTTCCTTTACAAGAGGTAGTGGAAGCCCCCACCATGATCACCATTATAGATCTTTGTCTCCTCCGTCTAATTTCGCTTCTCAAATTGTTGGAAATTTCAAAGGACTCAATCATTTTCACTTGTGATCGAGATGATCGATCAGGACTCTTACAACCCAGCACCTAGAATTCAAAATACCACTCCATTCCATATATATATATATATATATATATATATATATATATATATAATATCTCCTTAATTTTACATCAATATTATTATAAATCTACAAGGTAGAACTCATTTTTAATAATTGACTTATAAGGGAAGGATGCTTAAGAACTTATAAACTACTAACTAATCTTATACTTAGTCGATGTGGGATCGTAACAATCACCATGCTCCGTAGTCGGCGTTCACGACTGTCCCGACACTCACACAGGTTAGCTATGCACTAGGTCTTTCCTAGTCTCGAATGAACACTGTCATGTCGACATCACTTTCCGTACCACACGATTGCAACAGTGTTAATATGGACTACATACACGAAATGACTCTGATATAATTTATTATGAACCCACTAGGTAGAATTAATATTCATAATAATATTGATTAATAATAATATTATCTAGATAGATATTCACACCTACCATGCTGATTTTATGGGGCACACACTCAATTAATCCTTGCCCATTTTAGAGTCTTTTCCAACCTTCTTTCATCTTTATTTAAGAGCCACATCTTACTCATTAATTGTTAATTAGTTGTCATAATCACAGGTTACATTAATGCCATTCTATTTCATCTGATTGGAGCATTAATGTGGGATTATGGGTCAGGCTATAACATGGTTATCATAATCACAGGTTACATGAAGTACTCTTACTTTTCTTATCTTTATCTGTACAAAAAGTCTTAGTACATGATGTGTTGATCTATCATAAGAATATGACACTTTAGTTATCATTTATGACTAGCCAAAAAGGAATTAGAAGACACAAGGTTTAGGTGTTTTCCCCCTAACTTTTTTCATGTATATTTTTGGGGAGATCGAGTGGATTCAAAATAGAGTTGGCAATGGTGATGAGTAGCATGAGCTTGCTTTTTTCTTCCATAGATAAAAGTAGGGAAAATGAAATATTCTGAGAATATAATTTAAATAATTAAATTTGTCATATTCTCACGATCTTATTAACTTAAGATTTTGAGAGAAGCCTGCATAATTTATCTTGATCCCGAATTCGAGCTCTCAATAATTTACATTTTACTTTCATTTAATCAAATATTTCTTATATTTGACTCATTTAAAAATGAGCTCATAAGTGAGGTTGAGTGTTAGAATATTATTTAAATAATTAAATTTACCTCTCTATTAAACGCTTGAAACAATTCATGGTGATTATATAATTAGTGTAACTAATTAATTATGATAGTAATCTTAAAGAAAAATTATTTGTACAGATCCCAAATAGATAAGTCTTGCGTGAGCTTTGTAAAAAAGTGGACAACACCTTAAAAAAATGTAAAAAAAAATTATTTTTTTCAGTGGGATATACTCTTTTACAAAAAATCTATACATAATTTATCTATTTAAGACTTATACTTAATATATATTACTCAATTAATCTTAATTAATAGTACTGGCTGGTGAGTAAACCCCATAATTGATTGATGTTTGGTTAGTAGCATCATGACTTTCTACTAACCATGCATGCATATATAGGGCCAGCCTTGTACATTGGAAATCACTCGAACCGGCCTCAGATCACTGCCAGTCGATCGGTTTCTTGAACTTCCCTGACCCACCCTTGTTACTAATATGGGTAGATCGGATCACCCTTTTCAGTTTTCACTATGGAAACTAGGAAAATTGACTACAATGAAAATTTTGGAGAAAAGGAGAGGGACAAAAAGATCATGGGAGTCGTTCCAAGATATATATCTCGCCCGCGCCAGTGCTTATGTGTATACTCATAAATTAAGGTGATTTGTTAGATTGTAAAAATAATTTTATTATAAAGTATTTTTAACGTATCACATGAATCATATCGATTTGTAAGTTTATTTTTTATAAAATTCTTTTATAATTATAGTATTATTATATATATATATATATAATTAAATGAATCTAATTCACTTGGTGTTCTTTTCTCTTAGTAACAAAAAGTACTGTACGTATAATATTGTCAACATTGGTGTGGTAAATTTGTAAGAGAAATGATTTATACAAGTTTTAAATACATAAATTTCATATAAGTTTTTGTAAAAAAATAGACTTTATTTTAAACAAATATAAAAAAATTATTTTTTTATTAATGAGATTCATTATTTTATAAAAGACTTGTACGTGTGATAGTACTAATAAAAACGTGATGACTGTATGCAATTGCGACCGCATGCGTGCCCTTCATGTCGGCCATAACATAACAGGACATGTCACCCGGCCAACAAGATATGGGTATATAATTAGGGTTTGGAACCCTTTTGATGTATCTATATAAGCCAATTAATTTGTTGGAAGTATTAGGACGTGGTGTCTCATTCATTTAGGTGGGTTCCGCCAGATGTCGACCATAGATGGTCGATCGACGAGGACCCACAGAAACTAAGTACGTGGCAGCTAGCCTAGCCAGATAGTTACATACTATTTACTGTTCAACCAACATGCCATGGTACAAGGATCGAAAGTAGTACTCAATAATGCTGAACCCTAGTTTTTAGAGCCCACAGATTTGGATTCCTTTCTAGCTATACACGACGCCATAGCTAGCTGTTTTTTCACCCAAAATGCATGATTCTCTGCAAGACTGTCTGTTGAAACAGCTTCACAAAATTTCATTGCAGCACCAAAAATGCTTGCAGTTTGCTTTTCTTTCTTTCTTTTTTTTTTTACTGCTTTCTTGATTGGGCAGTAGAATTACTCATGTTTAATTAATTCTCATGTTGTTGGATCCGATAGATCGGTATTTAGTTTAGAGTGAGATGGAAAAAGATAAAAGAGAAAAATATTACATATATGTAAGGATGATCCTTTGCAATATTAGATGGCGCAATTCTGTACGAAAATGATTATTTGTGATATTTTTTTAAGATAAAAATAATTATTTATAATGAAAATAGACTCATAATTTTAATTGAAATAATTATTTTGTTGAAAATAATTGATCGTAAATAAATATTTTTTTTTATAGTGATTTGATCGATGACAGCATCCATGCAAAAACATACTGTTAAAAGATAAGAAAACATCAAACATCAGTCCCTTAATTTACGTCTCAGCTTAAACAACTTAGCCGACAACAAAAACCAAGTGGTTTATTTTTTTTTTTTTGTGTGCGCTTTCTTCGACGTTGTTATCATGTGTGAAGTTCGAGATCAGGCCATATATAGATATTGATTTGAGAAAACTGAGATGTTAACTCAATACATGATGAGTAGTAGTACTGGAGCTGGTAATTTCATGCTTTATGATGATCTGCTCATAAAAAAGCCATCTGCATCTACACAGCAAAAAGGAAAAAAGGGTGTTAAACGAGAATTCCACTGTGATGATCAGTCTTGTTAATGATCTGGTGTATGGCCCATCCATGTTCTTGCTGCAGACTCTGCTCGTGGAAGTTGCTCCCTGGCCCACTGTTGCAACTAACAGTCAATAACCCATGAATGGGAAACGAGACTCTTTGCATAGGTTGAACAAAAACATGTAATTCTCTTAACTTTGTTAGGCATGGCTAGCTGCGAAAAGCTATTTGGCTTCTGTAACTACTGCACAAGGTGAAGGCATGCCTCGATCTATATATAATATTTCCTGATCATGCATGCATCAACGTATACACCTTTATGGGTGCAGGTAGCTAGTGGAGAAAACATAGCATTTAGCTAGGATGTTACGTACGCATGCAGGTGAGTAGTCAACTACTATGCATGGATTACATGCATGATGGGTATCGATGGCAGAATGGTAGCTGATCAACAATTAATGAAGGCCCTTCAGGGAACTCATGATCCAATATCGAAACTTTTGGAGTATATAATATATATATATATATAGTACCATATATATATGCATGCTGCAGGTTGCATATATATATGACTTTAAAAATCATTAGTAGGCGAACATTTAAAACCCAAATTAAGTTCATAAATTAATTTTCACTACTTCAAACGTCAGAACTTATAATTAAGCGTTGCTAAAAGGAAGGATGAAAAGTAGGTACTGATCAGTGTGATTGATAGTACTCATTAATGGATCGACCAAAAGTTGAACCAATTAGCTAGCTTGGGGAGCGAGTTTAATTACAGCTTGCTTAATTCAATTTTCATATTAAACAAATTAAGGAAATTTTGATGAGCTGATAACCCTTGTGCTTTGGCCCGTTTTGATATGCACCCCCTGTGCGTGTTTTTTTTTTTTTTTTTTCAGTAACTATTTTTATAGTGCTATGTGGAATATTTATAGTAACTATTTTTATAGTGCTATTTTTATCGTGAAATAGGACCCTCCATCTATTTTTTCATCCATTATTACTGTTATAAAAAACCACGTGGAACATTTATATAGTGCCATGTGGCAAGTTATTTTTTTTTAAATTATAATGTTTTCTAGAAAATAATAAATATATTTTAATAATAAAAACTATTTTTAACTTAAAAAAAATAATAACCACTGGTGCATGGTAGTTTATCATGGTTGGGTTTTGGCCATCACGGTGTGCGTGAAGGCCACATGCCACCCACTCACGGTGCATCCAATGTATTTAGTTTTTTTATTTATTCACCAACCCTTGTTGTGTTTTGAAATTGTTTTAGTTGTTTTTTGACTCTTTTTTTTTTTCTTTATTTCTCTCACTTTTGTTTCGAAAGAAGATGCATCGCTGCCGCCACTCGCCCCTTTATTGGGCTGGAAACCTTCCAATCTATTAGCCTCTACAGTCATATCAACACCATAGCCAGACTATAAGGCTCATGCACCACTTATGTGGCAGCGCACGTATCCCCCGCACCACTCGATTGAGTGGCATTTTTTTGTTTTATCCTCCTTCGAGAGATAATCATTTGTTCTCTCTTTATGTGATTGCAACAATTTTTCACATAGTTAAATTTCTTCTCTATGTCTAGTAGTTTTTCTCCTGGTTTTGAGAGTTTTCCAAGTAAATTCTTGTATTGTTATTATTTCTATATTTTTCTTGATATTCCTCCAAATGGTGAATCATAGAGAGTGAATTTGGGTGGCTCAAATTTCCAACATTTAGATGATATAGAGCATAAGGACTTGGAAAGTTCTATCAGACGCCTTGAAACATTCAATCACAACACATCATTATTTGTTATGACTCTTAGTCGCAGTACTGAAAACCCTTTGTGGGTTTGCATAAAAAATTTGCCTTTTGAGGGTCATTTCCTCAATTTAATATAGCAACAAGTGTTTTTTTTTTTTTTTTTTTCTAGTCAAGCAAACATTTCATTAACATAAGGAATTGAGATGCATGAGAAGGGAGAGGTTTTTCTCAACAAATATCCCCTTACAACAAACACAGTGTAGAAATGAAAATAGATCGGGTTTTAGGACCAAAGCTTTGATCCCCACCCATTTCTTGCAAAGAGGGCATTGTCTTAAGTGACAGTTTTTTAAAATTGGCATAGTTGTGTGAACTATGTTGCCATTTTGGTTGCATTGCAGTTTGTTGTCCTAAGATATTTGTTGAAGAGATTGGCATTCCCTACCTCAAGATCTTCATTTAGGGAAAGCAACAAGCACTTGGTCCAATGTTTTGGCTCTATTATTTTTATTTATTTATTTAAGCTTTCAATAATATGCGTTGTATTGAATAGAGTGGGCTGTTTTGATGAGCTCCCCATCCCCTCATTTTGTATCCTTCGTTGTAGTTTTAATAAAATCTTACCCATAAAATAAGTTAGATAGATAGATGAAAGCATATTTTCTTTAGAATTTGAGTAATTGGGTTAGATGATAGAGGGAATTGGGCTTGTATCTAAGCATGCAATGTTGTTTGTAGGTTGAACACAAATCTTGCATGTAAAACACATTTTCCGCAACAATTTTGAAATGGCTTTCTATATCCATTTGTTGCTCACTTTCTCTCTCGAATTTTATTTAGTTCACCAACTTTTTTTCTCTCATAGTGTCCTCACAAGCTTTTCTAACTTCCTTTCTCTTTCCCAATCCCCTCCGTCCCTCACTACCCCACTCCATTTCTCCTTTCTCCTACATTTTTTCTCTCATTTTCTCTGAGTTTTCTCATTTATTTTGCAGATCGGACGGTGTCAACAACTTTGGCTACACAACATATGTGATTTTTGCTACAATAATATTATGCACAACCCAAAATAATGGCTCACTTCTTGCAAATATATGCTACCTTGCCATCTTCTCCTTACTTAATTGTATCCTAGTGCTAATCAATTGTCATTATATACATAGATTTGACATTAACTCCGACTTCAACACTACAGTTCCTACTTATCACCTTAGTGCCTCATATTCTTATCACTCTCGTTAGTATAAGAATCATTTGTATTGGATCGGAGACTTTAATGATAACTATAACGAACTTGAGTATTGAGACAGAGTCTAACCAACACATAGCCAAACCAAATAACAGCATCTTTGAAGATAAATCCTATTCATCAGACTCAAGATGATCATGTATATGTTTCAAATGCTACATATAAGGATAAGAAGAGATAGAGTTTTATGTAATTCAAATGTCATTTGTTGTAACTATTGTAAATGGATCTCTATAAATAATATAATCTACTCCCATGATTAATTAATGGGAAGCATATTTTAAAATTCTTTATGGTATCAAGAGCCTAATACGACCAAAGTTGCCTGAATATGTCCACTATCAAGACTTCCAAAATGCTCCAAAATGCTGATACATGGGTACTAAGAATAAACTGGTCATTTATACCAAAAATCAAAAGTAGGATTTGGTAAATGATCAATAGAGGAAGAGGTTGGGGTAAGAAATTTAGGAGTTGTAATGGTGCCGTCGACATAGCCAACTAGTTTCTAACCATGTAGTTTAAGGAAGTAGTTGAACTTTCCATGACAAATAGTTATCATGTTTAAGGGTAATATGATGGGCGGGAGTAATGGTTTAGGAAGGAGAGTGTGACACGGATGAAGTTGAAGGACTTCCAAGAATCCAAACTCCATAAACTCCTCAGGCCTTTGTTACTACTATACAATCTTCATCTGATCAAGCTTTGTATCTGGATGTTGGTGCTATCCATTATATCACTTCAAATCTCAATTATCTAAATTTGCACATAGAAGATTACACTGGACATGACCAAGTTATGGTTGGTAATGGGAAATGTTTGCAAATACATCATCTTGGTTCCTTAATTCACTGTTTTGCCACAAAATCCTTCTTTCTAAATAATATACTTCATGTTCCACATATCGAAAAAAATTTACTTTATGTGTATCAGTTTGCCAGAGACAATCACGTATATTTTGAGTTTCACCCTTTATTTTTTTATGTCATGGATCAATCATCGGGAGCTGTCCTACTCCAAGGCAAGAGCAATAATGGTTTCTATCCCATTTCTACTTGTGCTTCCCTTGATCAATGGTATGCACATTTAGGTCATCCCTCCCTTTGAATTGTTTGTCAAGTTGTATCCAAGCATCATTTAGCTAGTACAAATAATTTATCCAATAAAGTATGTTTCTTTTGTCAACTTGGCAAGAGCCATAGACTTCATTTTCATTTGTCTAAATCCATTTCGCATGGTCTATTAGATTTTTTATTTTCAAATGTATGGGGTCCGTCCCCCCAAATTTCTATTAATGACAATCTTTATTATCTTTGCTTTGTGGATGATTATTCTAAATATATTTTGTTAATTCTGTTATCTTCAAAATCTGATGTCTCTAATTTTTTTTTTTAAATTTGTAACTAATGTGGAAAACTTACTTGGCCATCCCATTAAAGTATACAAGCTAACTAGGGCTGGGAGTTCTGGAAACTTCATCCTATCATTGTTTCATTTGGTATCTCCCATAGACTTACCTGTCCACATATCCACCAATAAAACGAGTCCGTTGAGCGTAAACACAGATACTTAGTAGGAACTGGTCTCACTCTCTTAGCTAATGTATGTGTTCCTAAAACCTATTGGGATGAATCTTCATCATTGTTGCTTACTTTAATAAACTGGTTATCCTTTCTCGTCACTAATCACAAAACACATTTAAAACTTTTCTATAACACAACTCCTAACTATTCTTCTTAAAGACTTTTGGTTGTGCTTGTAGGTCTCACCTTCGACCTTAAAAACGTCACAAATTAGATTATTGTTCAAATTTTTGTGCGTTTCTTGTTATAATGGTCACCATATGGGTTATAAGTGTCTTGATCCCAAATACTGGCCACATATGTTTCACGAAATGTATTTTTTGAGGAGATTGTATTTCCATTTGCTAATTCCAGCTTGGTCTCTCCTCAGTCCTCATCTCCTGCATGTACCTATTTACCTCCATCCACCCGTCGCTCGCAATCAAAAACTCATTTACCTGCACCTACAACACAACCCAACATTGATCATTCATCATCTTTAGAACTACCAGTGCAGTCTGATGTGCAGCAATGTAGAATGCATACTCGGTCCCACAACAATATTTTCAAACCCAAACATTTCTTTGATGGATTTGTGGCCTATCAACTAAAAGCTTGTGCAACTGAATCCACTCTCAAGTCTAGCCCAAGCCCAACTGAGCCTACATCATACACTGTAGCTTGCAAATATCTTGAATGACGTAAGGCAATGAATGAAGAACTTACAACTCCCATGCAAAATGGTACATGGGCTATAATCCTTCCTCGGTTCAAATTGAACCTTGTGTGTTGTAAATGGCTATGGAAAATAAAGCATTAGGATGATGGTTCTCTTGAGTAGTACAAAACCCGTCTTGTGGCCAAAAGTTATCATCAATAAGAAGGTATGGACTATGGTGAAACATATAATTCTGTGGTTAAACCTGTCACTATTCATCTCATTCTTTCACTGATTGTCTCATCAAATTGACCTATTCATCAACTTTATGTGGTAAACGCTTTTTGGTATTATTGAAGATGATGTATTCATAACTCAACAACCAGGCTTCACATATCCACCATTCCCTAATTATGTGTGCCTCTTAAAAAGGCTCTTTATGGGTTCAAACAAGCTCCATGGGCTTGGTTTTCTCAACTTAGCTCCAAACTTATTAACTTGAGATTCTTGGGCTTAAAATCATACACTTGTCTTTTCATTTACAAGCGTGACTCTAACCCAGTCTACATCCTTATTTATGTAGACAGCATATTAGTTACTGGTCTGGACTCAATCTTATTCTCCAACTCATTCGTACACTTCAAGACATCTTCACCTTTAAGGTGTTGAAGCCCATTTTACTGATGTTGGTTTATTCTTGACCCAACAATGGTATATAACCAAACTCCTCTGTAAGTCCAACATGCTACATGCTAAGAGTGTCTCTTCTCCAATGTCATCAACTACTACTCTCTCTCAACACAATGATGCTCCATTCTATCATCCAACACTCTACTGTAGTGTTGTGGGCTCTTTACAATAGTTAAAACTTCACTCAACCAGATATCACCTTTGATGTTAACAAAGTTTGCTAGTTCATGCACCGGCTGACCACTGACCATTGAAGTTCTTTCGAACAGATTTTACGCTATCTGAAATTAACAATACATCATGATTTATTATTGCAATGATCTAACTCTCATACTTTTCAAGTCTTTTCTAACTCAAACTAGGTAGGCTGTCTAGATGATCACAGATCTACCACTGGGTATTGTCTTTTTCTTGTACCCAACATTATCTTTTGGAGCTCATGTAAGTAGAAAATAGTTTCTCAATCTAGTGTAGAAGCGGAGTACTGTGCAATTGCAAACACTACAACTGAATTAATATGAGTTCTTTCTCTACTCTAGGAACTCGATATCACTCTTTCTTAGGCTTCAACACTATGGTGTGACGATATCGATGCCACTTACCTCACTTCCAACCCCTTGTTTTTACTCATGGACTAAACATATCTTTATAGATTATCATTTCATCTGTGAGTTAGTCTCTACTTGTTCGCTCAATGTTCGATTTCTTTCATCAAAAGACTAATAACTACCAGATACACTTACAAAACCACTATCGACATCACGATTCTCTTTCCTCAGGAACAACCTCAACATCTGTGAACTACCATTCAGTTAGTGAGGGCATATTGAGACAAAGTCAAACCAACACACAGTCAAACCGAATGACAACATCTCTAAAGATAAAGCCTCTTCAACTCAAACTCACGATGATCATGTAGATGTTTCAAATGCCACAGATAAGGATAAGAAGAGATAGAGTTTTATGCAATTCAAATGCTATAGATTATCGTAAGAAGAGATAGAGTTTTATGTAATTCAAGTGTCACTTGTTGTAACTATTGTAATTGGATCTCTATAAATAATATACTCTGCTCCTTGATTAATTAATGGGAATCATATTTTAAAATCCTTTATTGAGAGAGGTAGAAGAGGTGGATCCTCTCCCTTTTTCACAACTGCCTCGGAAAGGAGCCTCTAACACCTCATTATGGGATGTTGTTGCCAAAGGTATTCTGTTCCAAGATTGTTGTAGTCCATTTTCTTAAAATATTTAAAATTCAAGAAATAATTTTCAATAAGTTTCTAAATTAGGAAAAAAATTGTTCTTTTTAATTTCGATCGCTTTAAAAAGTAATTTTATTTTAAAAGTATTTTCATTTCTATTTTTTTATACGTGTTGCATGTGGTTTGAGAAACGACATAACTTGAACAATTTTTTCGAGTGACGTGATGTTTCTTCAGAAGAGAGATTGAAAGACTTATTTAATCAATCATAAAAATCTATGGAGTAAAAGTTCAATTTTAAAACTTAGGGATCAATATAGTCATTAAGCAAAACTATATAAACTAGTTTTGTAATTAAACCTTTTGAAAATTTATGTATTCATTTATAAGCTCATTTTGGGTTTAGAAGCTTTAATATTGTGAACTATGGTAAAATTAAACTTTACATCCACAAACTATCATCTATTTAATTTGCACCACTGTCAATTGGTTTCACTTTACACCTTCAATTATAATCTGAAGATTAAGATAAATGGAGAATTAGTAAAGTGGCCCCCTGAATACCAAATGATTTCAATTAGATCCCAAAAGTATTAGAGTCATGAGAACCAAAGTATTAGAAGCAAATGATCTTTAAGTAATAGCCTTTAACCTTCTAAAATTTATGATGAGACAGGGAAATGGATTGTGTCTCAACCAGAGCAAGTATCCTAGAAAATTTAGATTTTTATAGATGTATGACTTCCTATGCAACTAGAGTCCAGCAATATAGAGCAGAGCACTCATTATTATAAAGTCAATAAAGCAGTAATAATTGATTATGATAATTATCAATGTCATGCTTAGCAATTATCTCTGTGGTATAGTGGAAATAATTATTTGGATGTCCTTTTTTGAACGTCCCACTCCAAAATGAATATAAGGATGCATGCCATATCTGAGGATCAGAACTCTTTGAGTACCTACACATCAGAGCAAGTTGGTAATTTTGGTGCTAGACTCTTGCTTCCAATCACCACCAAACAATATCCTGGTTTATTCGTCATTGGATGTGCTGTTTCCGCTACCGCCGACCCAATACTGTTTGAATGCAACCAATATCTTCTCCGGCACAAGGGGTCCGTCCTCATGATCTATCAATTTGGTATTCCATCTCATGCCTCCAGCAATTTTCTTAACCTTGTTCAGGACATCAACTTCATCCCTCAAGATGACAGACCCTTCAGGCCGCAAGATGCGATCCATCTCTAGAAGGATGTCTTCCAGTTGGCACCTATTTATTTTATATATTTCCATTAGAATTTAATGGCAGTAAAACCTTATAATAAATGATGTTGCCTATCAGAAGAATCAAGGTGAGTGGAGAGTCAGTTAAAGCTAATATTAGTTGCAGCAACCTATTTTCTGAGGGAATTAAGGAATAATGACTGGGTGATCAGTCAACAAAAGAACTTTGTTGTCATTAAAGTTACGAAGACTTCAGCCCACAGAAAAATTCAAGCCATTTAAATTATGTTATCATTAATTCAAAACCTCTAATGGAAAATAGTGGGTTTTACAAATGGTAGAAATTTCATGCTGGAAATTGAGGATCTTTTGAAAACATAAATGATTGGAATGCTTCCATGTAAATGATTTAAAGATGCCCAAGCCAGATATAGTTCCGGTATACACAATGAAAGGAGGACGTGTCTTACGTGTTCTGATACAAGCTGAATACACCACTAGCATGAATAAGATCGTATGTCCTTGGGTAAGTAGAAAAGCCTTCACACCTGAACAAGATAGACAAATAAAAAGGTAAACAAGATTCAAAAACTTTGCCATTGTGAGGAAGAATGGAACTAGTACTGTGCATGATTCTTGCATTATTTGACATTCTCATATTTCTCTTCACAATGTGACATGAAGAATAAAAAAGTGACAAGAAGAGTCAGAAAATTCTAAGTCAATATGCTGTTAACAATAATGACAAAAGGGAAGCTTATGGAAAATAATTCCTCTCAGAATGTACCAATAGATTTTAACATGTAATGGCCTTAGAAGCAGGTAAACTTCAAAGTTGATAGTACATAACATATTTTCATCTTCATAAAAAATGAAAATAAAACTCTAGTACTACAAATTCTCAGCAAATTCAGAATATTCTTTTTTGAGAAGTAAGAAGAAATTTGATTGATATAAAGGTAGGCATAGCCTAGGTACACCGGAAGTATACATGTGAGTACACTAAATTAAGAACTAGAAACTGTTATAAGAAAATCATGGAAGCTGAGACCATTTAAATCTAAAGCTCCTAAACTCTTTCGAGGAAAGTTCATGATCCTCAAAATTTCTATCATTTCTCTAGCTCAAAATACACCAAAGAATACAAATAGGAGCCATCTTCCAAACAACTGCAATAAGTGGTGTCCCCGTGATCCCTCTTCAGCTAGCTAGTAGTTCAATCACCATTCCCGGCATTACCCATGCACAGTCACAATGTAAGAGTAAATGATCCATTGTTTCACCACTATTTCTGCAGATACAGCACCAGTCCATAATTATAAGTCCACAACTTCTTAGATTATCAATGGTTAGAATCTTCCCTAAAGCTGCTCTCCAAACAAAGTACGCGGCCTTGGGAGTTGCTTTACTCTTCCATATGTTCTTCCAAGGAAAATTGGGCCTAGGTTGAACTGTAAGTATGTCATAGAAAGAGCATGCCGAGAATTTCCATTTCCTAGAAGGTCTCCATTCCATCTTGTCTTCAGCTGTAACAACAGAAGTGGTGTTATGCAGCAAGTTAAAAAAATCCACCAGACCACTCACTTCCCAATCACGTGCCTCCCTAGTGAGGTTGATGTTCCACTCTTGTGAATCATGACTAATTTCTCTCACCTCAGCCACCATAACTTTTTTTTCTCGTGCAATTCTGAAAATATTGGGATAAGCAACCTTAAGAGCTGTATCTCCCACCCACACATCATGCCAAAAGCTGATTCTACTGCCATCCCCAAACACAGCCTAGTATTACTAGAAAAAGCCCCCCACCCTTTCAGTATATACTTCCATAACCCCACACCATATGCCCCCTACCCTCATTAGAACACCAGCCCCCCTTGCACTCCCATACTTCGCATCAATCACCCCATTCCATAAGGCTTCCCTCTCGTGATTATAACGCCATAACCATTTCCCTAATAGAGACTCATTAAAGGCCCTCACATTACGGATTCCCAAACCACCATCTCTCATAGGATTACACACTTTATCCCATCTAACTAGATGAAATTTAAACTCATCACCTAGTCCACACCACAGGAAATCACATTGGAGTTTCTCAATCCTAGATGCAATGCTTGCTGGGAGGGGAAATAAAGACAAGAAATATGTGGAAAGGTTGGATAGAGTGCTCTTAATAAGTGTGGTCCGCTCCCCTTTCGATAAGTACAACCTTTTCCACCTGGCTAGCCTACACTCTAATTTCTCTAACACCTCATCCCAAATTGTCTTAGCTTTAAAAGTTGCTCCCAATGGAAGACCAAGGTACTTCAACAGCAGCGAAGAGACCACACATCCCAATATGTTGGCCAACCCCCTAATATTTCTTACATCACCCACTGCAATCATCTCCATTTTAGCAAGATTTATCTTTTAGCCCAGATACCGCTTCAAAACAAAGTAAAATAGCCCCCGCTGAAATCCTGAAAAAAAAACCACCCTCTACGGCAGCCGACGCCATTCTACTTAGAGCCTCCATCACAAGGACAAATGAGAGTGGTGATAGTGGATCGCGTTGTCTTAGCCCCCGCGAACTATTAAAGAAACCCACAGGATCACCATTTACCAAAACCAATAAGCGACCCGTTGACACACATTGCCTCATCCACCCCCTCCATCTTTTCCCAAATCCACATCGACGCAACAAATAGAACAGAAAATTTCAGTTGACGTGGTCATAGGCCTCCTCCATGTCCAGTTTACATAAAATACCTAGTACTCTCGACTTAAGCCTGTTGTCTAAACACTCATTAGCTATAAGAACCGAATCCAATATTTGTCTACCTCTCACAAAGGCATTTTGAGACTTAGAAATAATCTTATCCATGACTGTGCTCATCCTATTAGCAAGTACTTTGGAGAGTATCTTGTACATGCTGCCCACAATACTAATAGGACTAAAATCTTGCACCTCTATTGCACCAATCTTGTTAGGGACAAGTGCAATAAAAGTAGCATTTAAACTTTTTTCAAATTTTCCAAAAGAGAAAAATTCCTGAAAAACTTGCATAACATCCTCTCTCACCACCTCCCAACAAGTATGAAAAAATGCTATAGTAAAACCATCCGGGCACGGACTTTATCTTTATTCATTTTTCTAATTACTAGTCGTACCTCTTCCTCTTCAAATGGTCTCTCCAACCAAGCCATACTATTTTGATCAATGACCTCAAAAGCTAGACCATCCACTGTAGGCCTCCATGCATAAGGTTCCGACAACAATTGTTCGAAATGTCCAGCAACATGATCTTTTATTACTGCTTGATCTGAAGATAAACCTCCATCTATGGTCATGGACTCTATGGCATTAAACCTCCTATGTGAGTTTGCAACTCGATGAAAAAACTTTGTACATTTGTCCCCCTCCCTAAGCCACAATGCCCTTTACTTATGCCTCCACGAAACCTCCTCCATTAGAATCAACCTTTCTAACTTTGAGACTACTTGACCTTCGCTATCGTTCTCATCTTCTACACACTCCAAGCTTTGTAATTCTTGGAGGAGATTCTTTTTATGTAATGCTACATTACCAAAAACCTGTTCATTCCATGTCTTCAAATCCATCTTCAAATCTTTCAATTTTCCAGCCAATACCTTGCTCGGAGTGCCCTATAATTGATATGAGTTCCACCATTGTCTAATCAATTCCACAAACCCCTCCGTTTTTAACCACATATTCTCAATTTTGAACGGCCTTCAACTCCGTGGAATTCCTCCACAGTCTTACATTATGGGAAAGTGATCAGAGGAGAATAACTGAGGAAGTCTTTTCTGACATAAATCTGAAAATTGCATTTCCATGAAGAAGATACGAGGAATCTATCTAGTCTTGACCAAGCTTGGTTATTAGACCAAGTATATTCACCTCCCATGAGAAGTAAGTCCATGAGTTCCAGCTTGAATATGAGATACGAGAATTCCAGCATAGCATGATTTTCTTGTCCCTCCCCTGATCTTTTGCTGGGAAATCTTGTCACATTAAAATCTTCACCAATACACCATGAAATCTCCCACCAAATACATAAGCCTACAAGCTCATCCCAAAGCAACCGCCACTCGCAATCCAAATTAGGGTCATAAACCCCAGCAAAGGCCCATACAAAACCACCTTTAGAATTTTTAAAAGAACACCCCAACGAATATTCCTCCACAAATTCATCAATGTTCTTCACCATCCTTTTATCCCACATAACCAAAACTCCACCCGAAGCCCCTTTTGAAGGTAAGTATGACATCCTACATACTGGCAGCTTCATATACTCTGTATAGTTCTTCTTGTAATAAGCTTCAACTTAGTTTCCTGCAAACAAATAATGTCCATCTTCCATTGTCTTGACAAAGATCTTATTTGGAGGCGTTTGTTAGGGGAGGGCAGCGGGGCCCTGCCCCCTGTCCGCCCCGCCCTCGAGTGGGAGGGCAGATCCCCTGTCAGCCAGATGCTGGGCGGGGTTGGCCCCACCCGCATCTGGCGCCCCCAGCAGGGCAGGGGCGGGGGCAAGATGAGGGTGATCCCCTTCCCTCAAATACCCCGCCCTGCTGCCCATATATATATAATATATTTATAATATATGTTAATTAAAAAGAAAAACCCGGCATCAAAACGACGTTGTTTTAATTTGATGCCTGAGTTCTTTTTAACAACCCCCCATGATCAAATGGCACTGTTTTGAGCCTTGTATTTGTAACCCTTCAACCCTCGCCCCCTCTCATGATCCTGAAGCCCTTAACCCTCCTGAGTCCCAACAGCCAGCAAGTTTCCCCCCTTCACCCGCCGTAAGTCCTCTTGCCGTCTATGATACCGTCATGAGTTGTCGCTGTCTTCACCGTCGTCACCGTTTGTCAATCTCACCTAAGTCACCGTCTATCACAACGAAGGTAAGACCAATTTCTCTTAATCTCATCTAGGTTGTTTTTTTTTTTTTTTAAATTTATGCAATATGGACGATGGAGGATGGGATTAAATGAGAATGAGATTGTGAATTGTGTGTTGTGGAGGATGAATGTGCATGTGAATTGTTTGAACTTTGATCGAAATTTTTTAGGGTTTCGGTATGCATAGAGTTAGAGACCATTTGAAGTTTATTGTTTGAGAATTTGAAGTTTATTTTTTAGGGTTTCGGTATGCATAAAATCAAATGAAGCTGTATGAACTAAATTAGGAAAAAAATCCTCAATTTCCTATACCTATTAATCCTTGATGGGATATTACCTTTTAAGAGTAATATATTCGTACTCTTTCATAAGATTTTTTATTTTTTCAGAAAGTAAAAAATTGAAAAGGGAACCTTTTCTTTTTTTCTAAAACAATTTTTTTTTCCCGAGGTTTTTCTTAAACGAATTGGTGGTGGAAGGAACTTCGGGGCAAAAGAACAGAAAAGCTGAAAAATCCGTTTTGTAATGCATGTTTGTGAATGTTCATTTGTAATGCATGGAACTTGGTTGGATGTTCATTGTTTGACATGTTTACTATAATTTCAGATTTCTTGTCATTATTGAGTTCATGGAATATCCGGCAGATTCTAATGTGAGTTCCCCTACCCCTACCCATATCCTTGCCCCAACACCTTGCCCCGCCCCCAAGCCTACCAAGAAACCCGCTTCCATAGTTTGGTCTCACTCCACCAAACTAGAGGGTGGTGAATCCAATAACCCCCAACCAAAGTGTAACCACTGTTGTAAAATTTATGGATGCCACTATAGGAAACATGGTACTTGACAATTAAAGGTGCACTTAGAAGAACAATGCAAAAAAAATCCAATATTAAGATCATTATAAGAGAAAAGTCAATCTAGGTTAGAGATTGGACTTAAAAAAATGGTGGATGAGAATAGTGGGTGTGCAACGTTGAGGGGTATACTAAGTATGATTCTAACGAGTGTAGGAGACACCTATCTCGTATGGTCATCATGAACGAGCTACATTTTCAAGTTGTTGATGAGAAACGGTTCCAAGCGTATTCTCACTACTTGAAACCAAGGTTTAATCTTCATTCTCGCCACACGATGGCAAAGGATGTATAAAACATTATTGGACTGAAAAAGAGAAGCTGAGGGGTCAATTGGCGGATCAATTTGTCTGCCTTACCACCGATACTTGAACATCGGTCCAAAATTATAATTATATGTATTTGACTGTGCATTTTGTTGATTTTGATTGGACATTGCACAAGAAAATTATAAACTTTTGTCAAATCACTGATCACAAGGGTGAGACAATTGAGAGGGTCTTGGAGGACGCAATAAAGGAGTGGAGGTTGACACAAGTTGTTACATTCACAATTGATAATGCCTCTTCTAACGATGTCACATTGAGACATCTTAAGACCTATATTAGAGACAAATAAGACAATCATGGGTAGTGAGTGTTTGCATGTGAGATGAATCTTATTGTCACTGATGGTTTGAGGGATCTTCATAACTCCATTGCTCGGGTTAGGACTGCTGTGAGATCTGTGAGATATTCTCCTTTGAGATTGGAGAAATTCAAGATTGTTGCGAGGTCTGTGGGCCTAACATCTAAGAAGGGTCTTTGTACTGATATACCTACACGAAGGAACTCAACAGTTTTTATGTTGGTGGCGGCCCAATAATATAAGTTGGCATTTGCATTATTAGGTGATGAAGACATCCAATATATAAAATATTTTGATAATCACGGGAGATTGGGGAAGCCTATGAATGATGATTGGGAGTTGTATCTATTTTCGTAGATTTTTTTAGGCTTTTCAACGAGATCACCACGACGCTATCTTTTTCTTTGTACCCTACATCCTATCATTTCTGTCAGCAAATATGTAGAGTAAAAGAAGAATTAGATGACATGGTCGCGGGTGGTTACATTAAGCTATGAGAGATGACATTGATTATGAGGATGAAATACGACAAGTATTGGGGAGATTTCACTAGGACTAATATTTTGTTATATGTAGTTGTTATTGTTGACCCTTGATTTAAGGTGGATGGCATGGTATATGAATTGGAAATTGCGTACGGACAAGCATGGGCGGAGCATATTGCTGCAAGGGTTAGGGAAACCCTTGGTAGATTATTTGATGAGTTTACCGTCTTGCTGGGTGGTAATATTGCGGCACCTAAACCTACCCCCCACCAGTTCCACAAGCCGGGGTTGGGAAAAGATGTAGATTGGACTGGGGTGAGAGGTTGGAGCAGAACCCCTTAGTCCGGAGTTCTACAGAGGCTCAGTTAGATATAGACAGATACTTGGCAGCGGAGCTTCAACCATTTGTACGAGACTTTGATATATTAGGTTGGTGGAAGGTGAATGCCATTAAGTATCACGTTCTTGAAGAGATAACCCACAGTATTTTGGCCATCCCTATTAGCACCGTAGCCTCAAAATTGGCCTTTAGCACCAGAGGGCGCGTATTGGATTCATTCTGGAGTTCATTAGCTCCTACCACTGTGGAGGCTTTGATTTGCATGCATAATTAGATCACGGAGACTCCAATTCATGTTCCAGATGTTCTTGACTATGAGGAGGCTGACGTCGAGGAGGAGAGTGGTGATCAACCTGAATCTGGTAATCGTGGGATTTGAATTTCATTTTATTATTTTTATTTATTCATTTTAATTTAATCGGAATTAATTTCAAATTTAATTATTATAGTGATACATGAGAAGACATCTACGGCTACCTCCACTGCAGTATGACTGTGAATTGGACCCACCATTGCCATGGTTTGCACAATGTCCCTCAATTGTTTTTTGCATTTATAATTTTATATAATATTTTAATATCTAATTATTTTTCTTGTATGTTTTTCAACTTTTATATTCTCAATATACAAATGCCGAATCCTAATCCTAAGGACCCAATGATCTATGTTCATCTTCATCCCAACAACTCAATCTCATCTTGGTTAGTACTTTTAATATTTTGTATTTTAAATTTTTGTTTTATGTTTATAACTTTACAATTCTAATTTGTTTTATTTTTAACTTATTAATATTGTAGGTTTTATGATCTCGATTCTCACAACAGTCGACACAATTCAATGAACTCACCGCCACCCCAAATTGATCAAAATTGAAATGTTATGATTTTGTTAGTTTATAATTAATTGTAATGTTGCTACAATAATTAATAGTACAATTTGTAATATTTACTATTTTTAGATGAGTTTGTAATATAGTAATGGTTCTCTTAATTTATATAATTGTAATAGTTTAGTGCCTTAGTGATGCTTATTAGTTAATACTTAATAGTATTAGTTGAAACTTAGTATATAGTTAATAATTCTATCCATATAATTTATTTTTTGTTTTCAGTTTTTAAATATATTTATTTTTGTAGTTAAATTATAGGTCCAAAATGGCCCAAAAATAGGTTTGAATGTGTTTCTGGGCCATTTTGGGCCCAAATAATTGAACTGGGCCAAAGGCCCAGTTGGGGGAGGGGGAGGGGGAGGGGGAGGGGGGGGTTGGGGCAGACGGATGGAGGTCCACCCCCGCATCCCGTGCAGTGGATGGGGTACCCCGCCCTCGCATGGACGAGGGTGGATTGTTAGGAAAAAATTCCCGCCCCCACATGGCCCGCCCATGCGGGGGAGGGGAAGGGGTGGCCCCGCCCCGTAGGAGCCTGGTAGCACCCCTAGCGTTTGTTGATCTCATTCAACCCCCTAACATTCCAAATCAAAATTTTGGGCTTCATTTATCAACTATTCCAACCCTCCATTTGTTCCTACCACGGCTTGCACTTCCCTCCTTGCCATCATAGTTGATAGACCAATTTAGCCGCTTCAACTCCCTTTTTCTTTTTGACCCTGCTCCCTGTTGGTAATGGCCTGCTTCAATGGCTACTAACAGTGCCGTAAATTGATCTACATAGCCCTCACACAAAATCCCCACACAACTCTGCAATTCCTCCACCTTTTTCATTACCCAATCAGGAGGTAGAGGAGGCATAATACTAATTGGAGAAGGGTCCTCACCCTCTGATCTAGAAGGCTCAAAAAGGATCAGAGATCCTTCCCCTTCCACCTCCCCCTTCTCCATCTCATTCCCACTCTCCAAAACTACCATATCTTCAACTACAAGAGTCTCCTCTCCCTCCATCGGCATGTTCTATGGCAGCCCAGAACGTCAACGTGCAATCCAAGACTCACCGACGTGTTCTGTGGCTCGTCCTGTGCAACAACAAGTCTTTCTTCACCGACGTATTCCAGCTCTTCACCTCCTGCGTTATTCCCCATAATTTCCCCATCTTCAACTTCTGGCGCCTGAAGAGCCACCACAGACACAAGCGGGTTGCAAACCATAATTTCTCCCTCTTCCTCCTCTGACAACAGCGCCGGCTCCGACGCACCACCAAATGATTCACCAAGGACTAGCGACAATTTCTATGCGAGTGGTGGCACTGTCAAGTCAAGAGGTGGCATCGTCTTGCTAGACTCCCCCAAGCCTCCTGATAAGCCAAAACTCCCGTTTTGGGCCTTTCACCAAGCTTGACCCTCCAGCGAGCCCATCCCCCTATGAAACCCTCCAACGAGCTCGTCCCCCTAGCCCAAGCCCGTTCCCACCCCCTTTACTACCTCAACGCACCTTTTCGACCCCATCCCTCTATCCTCCTCAATGCACCGTATCAACCCCACCCCTTTATCCTCCACTACACACTGAATCAGACCAAATATATTACTCTGCAACTCAACAATTTGAGCTTGCATCTCTGACAGAGCCCGAAGTAGACTTTCCTTTTTAAGGCCAACAACTCACCTACACCACCCCCACTACATTGCGCCCCTGCAGAGATAGCAACACCACCTCGCAAGCCATAGCTAGCAACAGGTCCTCGAGCACAATCTGTCCTTGGTTTTCGTAGAGCCTCCATATACGACCGGGCCGAAGGTTGAGCTATCGTCTTCAATGCCATCATCACTGGTGGTGCCGACCCAGCAAAATGGCCTTCTCTGCCAACCTCCCTCAAAACCTCCACCAGTTTTCTCCACTCCCTCCCATCTCTGTCTTCAGGAATGAGAATACAATTTCGCCGACCCCCCTGTTTGTATTCCACCAAAGCTATGAACGTTCCTTGGGAGTTGGAACACCTTTGTGCTATGAAGCCCTTGTCTCATTCATGGTGAGCTGTATAAAACTCCCTTCTCCCCACCTTCAAGCAATCCTCCAACGCTTTAGTGAACCACCGAGCCGTGGCTAACTCCAAGCGAAGATTTTTCACTAACTTCCACCCCCTTTCAGTAATGTGCACCCATTGTCCATCTCTTACTACCTCAAATGCCTTGAGTTCAATAATAACAGCATTCGACGTACCCATTTCCCTTCCCATACGTTCAAGAATCACTCAATCAAGCGCCCATGAACAACATCACCAGCCAACTTACGAAAATAAAGAAAAAGTGTACAGAGAGAGAATCCCTACACCAACCTATCCATGAACGGAACTTATTAGAAGATTTATTCTTTGGCAGCAAATTCAGAATATAAACAATTCATGCAAATGTACAAGGCTTTTAAGTGGAAAAACAGAGAGAAATTTGTAGGGCCGTACCAGTTATGATATATGCCAATTAGACCTCTCTCATAAATGACACCTAAAGTGTCCTTAGCAATTGTAGGCACCACATTCATCACCCAAGATTTTCGTGATTCAAGAGCAGCAGCAAATCCTCCAAGGCCTGCATTCATTTCCATGACGTTCCGATATCTTGTAGTGCCAATCAATCCATTTATCCTTTTGTAGACATCTAAACGTTTTCTCCAAAGTTTATTGTCCTCTTGGTAAGATTCAGTTGTAACACCTTCAATGGATCCTTTAGCTATTCGGGGAGGGACTGCAAAAAGCCTAGCAGGAAACTTCTTCAACTCCCCTCCTGCTACTTCATCTGCACTGGTTACCTCGGGGAAAGGAGTTATACACGTGTCCATTTTCTTGTACCTGATATGTGCCAAAAAACTTAGACTTAGGCTGAAAACATTAAAAAGCAACTACAATACCAATTTTGGGAATACAAGAAAAAAGGATTATGAAATTACACACCATGATTTGTTTTAGTAAACAGGATCAGTACTTCAAATTGAATATGAGAAAATTATGCGTATTTATAATTGCAAATAAATTTTCAATATTATGGTTTGTAATATAAGAGAGATTGAACCAAAATAGATAGGTGGAAACAAAGGCCATGTTTGGTTTCCCCATCTACCCCGTCTCCACTGGATCTGCTCCCAGGTATCTCAAAATTTTTCAAAATCAAACAAAACATCTTCAAATCTAAAAAAAGTACAACATTTCGATTTTTCAACTTTTCATCCAATCATTACCCAAACACGAAAATCAAAACAAAAACCACTCTTATAAACTTATATTCAAACAACTTTACAACTCTACCATCCACTTTCATTAACCCCAAGTATTCACAAATAAATAGACAATTTTTTAAGATAAGTTTTAAACACTTTATCCAAGTATATAGGGAGTACATGACAGACACTAAAGTATTAATAAATTATAATAAAGAGATCAAGAAAATCCTGGAAGCCAAGGCTAAATTAACATTGATGAGCTGTCATCCAATGATAAAGTGAATTGAAAAACAAATCCTTCAAGTCCACAGCAGTACTAATGCCAATCTTCCAAGCTCTGGTCATTTATTTCTCTCCATATGCACCCCATCAAATGGATCGGGATCATTTTCCATAGGGTTTGCCGTGTTGACAGTCAAACTGCCCTTGAAGAGAAGAAGAGAAAGTCTATCTGGTCTGGGTTGCTTCAAGAGAACTCAAGTTCTCTCTTTAGTCACTGAGTAACCAAAAGATAGATACTTATTTCTACTGGATCTGCTCCCAGGAGCCCCAACCCAGTTATGATAAGATTTACTAAATCCTAAAGAACTTCTAAATATTGAACCAGGTGTCACTGGTTCGAGTCACGAACTGCACTTTTCAATTATTACCTATCCAAAAACATATATCTTTATAAGATCTATTCAATTTTTTTGGATAAGTAATAGAATATTTTATTAACATTTACTCAATTTTAAATTAGCACAGAGAATTCTACATGATTTGACTAGATGTAGGCCAGCTTATAACATTCCCTCATCCTTAATTGTGGCCTTGTTATCAAGAACATAACCAGGAATTGTTTTTCCTTCTTTTTCTGTTCCTGTTCTCTTCCCTGCCATCAATTTGATCCTCGATTTTGCTTCTACTCAACCAGATGCTGGGATGGTTTGGTAGATTTGTTCTTGTGAGAGAGGTCAAGAACACCAACATATTTTTATTTAGAGCTCTCCCACTTAATGTAGAAGCTTTTGAAAATTCAGCATTTGTAGCTTTTCCTCCTTGGCAAGCTTTCTCTTTTGTATTGTCATTGTTTTCCAGTCACAAAACTTGTGCAGTAGCATTAGTGGTAGTACTATAGCCTTTGGAATCAAAGCACTCTTTATCTCAACAAATTGATGAGCGTTTCCAACACCTTTAACAAAATGGCATGAGTAATGTTTTGCGATCATTCCAAAATTTTCCGCTGTCCTTCATACAGCGACCTTAGAGTATGCCCTACTCACTTCATTTGTTCTTCCACTCCTAGGGTCAGATTAATTGTTATGGTCCCAAACTAAAAGAGGTTAGAGAGAACCTCTTAAGAAAACAAAACCACTCTGGGTTGCTTTGAGGGAACCCAAGTACTCCTTTGATTCTGTGAGTTAAATTTGAGAGACAAATCTTTATTTATAACTGGAGATAATTTTATGCACAAAGTTCCCTCCTACCTCTAACATGTTACATGACTAACAAATCCTAATATCTTGATAAGTTTTACTCCATCTTAAACTAGCTCAGTGAATTTCACATAACTTGACTGGATGTCTACCAGCTTGTAACAGAAACTAAGTACGAGATGAAGCAAAGACTTTCTTCAAACATAAATCATTTAGTGAAGAGTGTTGGAGGTACAAAACATGTTATACAAGCAAAGACTTACACCTCTACTAATAAAACCTCAAGAAAATTATGTACGTTAAGTTTTAGGTGCATAGGGACTCACCACACATCATCAGCATCCATTGATTCACATATATTGGCTGACTTTCTTCTGCATGATTTGGCGTTTACTTTTTTCCTCCAAATAGCAATATCTCCCTTCTCATACTTCTTTTCCCAGCAAAGAAGTTCCGCCAGCTCTTCAATCTTTCTTTGTTCGGCCATGACATCCTCCTTAGATCGTTTCCATGTTTGGTAGTAGGTCTTCCAATTGATTGGAGGGCCAGACAGGATCCAGTATCCACCAGGTCTGAGGACTCGGTCAACTTCCATCAGGTACATGCCATCTGTATAGAGGTGAAAAGAACATCAACTTCACTGAGTACACAAAATTACAACTTCCATCCCAAATGAAGAGACGCACTTTAATGCTCGTTCCCTATTAGCAAAATCGGTGAATCGCCAAAGCTAACCCTCAAAAGATGAAAAGAACATTTTAATTTTTCTCTATATATGGATAATTTTGTAAATAAAGAACTTTTCATATGTGACTTTTCAAATGGGATATGCATTTTGGAACATCCCAAAAGGGAACAAAGGCCATTGAATGTAGCACAGGGGGAGTAAACAAGATTTCAATTTTGGTAGTGCAATTTGATATCCAATATAATCAGACAAATGAATGTAAAATATGTAAGGAAATCGGTACCTCAGACCAAATACAGAAGGCAGGAAACATATTTTCACAAACAACCAGATTTTTTTCTATGGAAACACAAACTTTTCAATTGATTCGCAACCAAAGTCATCGGTCGGAGGGTCCTACGAAACACACAACTCAACAGAGTATTGATCACAGCTAGACGGGGTTGGCCACTCAATTAACTGCAACCTCAATGGAAACCTCAAATACTTAAGCATCCTTATGGAAACAGTTTAGTATATAATATCTCCGGAAAAATGTTACAAAGTTTCCTCACCTATAGAAAGACTTGAAAAATATGAGAAACAAATATGCTTTTGGACATAAGTTTCTGCCTAGCATCTTAAATGAACCAATCGTACATAAAGAAATATTAGAAAAACCATGAGTTCATATATCATTCACTAGTCTTTAGAGATATATTGAAGTACAACAGAAGCTTTGGCCGTGTTCTACAAGCAGAATTATACCAAGCAATAGAAGTAAAATATTTTTTAATTAAACAATATGCTTCTCTGGGTAACTAAGATTCTTTGTTACTTCTTGAGTTCTTTCGTAAAAGCTCTGAAATAAACCAGGCCCTTTTGGGAAAGTTATTATGGTGCTATGCCAATGTAAAGACAAGCTTGTGGAGGACAATGATAGACATGAAGCATGGTAGCCCTTGGGGTGAATGGTGTTCTCAAGAGGTTAATTGTTACTTTGGAGTTGGATTGTGGAAAGACATTCATAGGGATTGGGGAGTTCTCTAGAATTGCTAGATATGAGGTGGGAAATGGTTCCTAGCTAAAGTTTTAGAGCAATGGATCTAATCACAGTGAAGTGGATTTTATTACAGCTACAAACAATTAGGAGTTGAATCTCCTGGCCTCTCTTTTTTCCCATTCGACTCAGTTTGAATAAGATATGGAAAAGATGACAAGATGCTTAGGGCTCTTTCCCGAGGGGTGGTTTGAAATCGATGCTTAATTTTTCAAACTTTAGTTCTTTGGAATATTTTTTAATCTTTTCTCTTTCTACCTAGGTGTCTCTATATATACTTCCTGTGAACATGGTATCGCCTTTGGCTCATTAATCATATTACCGACTTATATATAAAAAAAGGACAAAGTAACAACATCAATACATGATTGTTGACCTAAATATTGGTCATTCCTAGCACTTACCATTTGCAGTCCATGGTATCAAACATCGAGAGCACTGAGCCATATCAAAGGCTCTTGATGGGTATGGAAGATGTATTGAACCAAGAACACCTATAACAGCAGGTACACCTCGTTCTAATGCAAACTGTACCTGTGCTTCATGATTGTCCCTTGGTGCGAAGGACATTGCCAATACATTTTTCTTTAGCAAGTACGCACCCCAGCTTGCAACCTGTATTATGAACACATTTATTATTCCAGCAACCATTACCCAATTGAAAGCCAACCGAAAATATGTAGATTATGGCAGCTGTGATTTCAACAAGAAATCACATTCTTATTGGTCATTCAAACTGAGAAAAGAAAGATGCATATGTCAAGTGTCCCAGAATAGAGCCCAGAAGAATAGCATTTAAGAGCATAAAGCTCAGGATGAATCTCAAATACCAAGCTTTCAAAGAAGATACATGAACCAGTTGTTTCAGGCCTCAGTGCAGGCATAGCACGTTAAGAATAACATCAAGAGAGACATTACGGATTAGTATGACCAACTTATAGTTTCCATGTAAAACATTGAGGAAGATGCCTATGTGGTTAAGTGTTGTAACAAGCAGTGATAGGTTTTGGAGTGCTTGACTTCTTCAGCATTGTAACAAAACCAAAAGACAATAACTGGGTGTGGGTATGGGTGTGTGAGCATTAGCATGAGCATGAGCTCATGCATATGCATGAATTAAACAGATACTGGAGAATACCCAAAAAAGAATAGACAATTTAGTTGCTCAATGTCATGCAGACAAGCTCAGAAGAACGAAAAAAAAAGTGATCTAAACAAGCTAAAAGGGCAAGGAAAAGAAAGGGGAGAAGGGGGAGACAACAAGAAAGTATGAAACAACTGAATTCTTAACTATGACCACAGAATAAAGAACATACTCCGCAACCAGTATCCAGTGCTGTTCTGACAGAGCCATCTGCAATTGGAATAACTGATGCAAGTTCATCAATATATGCATCTGCACCTTGAGGGAACATTGTTCCTCCACCTGGAAATTTGAACACATCTCCCTGAAACTGCACCCAATTCTGGACAGCCTTCTCAACCGTCAGGCTTTTATAAGGAACATTAGCATAGTGGGCATAATCACGGCTTTTAGGCCAGGGGAAAGGAGTCGCATATCCTTTCGGCGCTGGGATAAGACAGTGCAATTTTTCGTCATCTGGAGGGCAATGTCTTTCCCTGTATATCATATTTTCCCTTGGGAATTTCATTGCTCGGTCTTGTTCTTGACAAGGAGTATAATCTCTATATCGAATATCACACGGCTTGAAAACTTTGGCTTTAGGCGTGTAAGGTTGAATAATTTCAACAACATTGTGGTGAGCCTCGAAATTTAAATCCATAAAGATGCTGCAATCAGTCTGCCTGGTTATTTCCAAAGCTATGCCGTCCCCTTTTCCAAAGCCACTCTTCTGCCAAGCTCCCAAAAGGTAAAAGAAACAGCAGAGACCAATAATAACAAATATCGACAAGGGGCGTGTTCTATTGCCCGATGAGTTATGCTTAGACCCCATCATGAGATTGGGATAAATCTTTGATGCCTACAGTAATATGCAGCAAAATGAGAAAGAAATAACTTGAGCAGTTCATCTATGGTTGAGAACTCAAAGCTAAATAATAATATTGACCTAAAAGAAAATAGTCAATTATAATTGCTTGAACGGAGAAATAATTATCTATGAATACAGAGAATACGTATATTCATTAACCATGTGCCCAAGAGGCTTCAAGCAATGAAAAAATAAATAAATGACTGTCACAACGAAATTCTATGAATTTAGATAAATTTATATCTCAAAATAATAACGACCTCAAACAAAAACCAAAGGCTTCTGCCCTGCCCTCCCTCTCTATAAAAAGCTATATGGATCTTCTTCTAGTTCCACCGTTTTAGAAACCATGTTTGCTATCACAACAGAAAGTGGGGCAAACTCAAAAATTGCTCGAAAATAACTCAGAGATCTCTTCTTTTGCTTCATCAAGTCGGTACCAGGATTTACTACCTCAAGTCAGCAACAAAAATACATTAAAATCATTGCCTAACATCAAGCTCGCACCCCCCCCCCCCTTCTTTCTTGAAAAGAAATAGATTGTAATGTAAATGTGAACTCACACTGAATAAATCACGAGTATTTACAACCAAATCTGACATAATTGAGCCTAAAGAACCAAAGAGAACACCAAAAGCAACAAGCAGGAAAACAAAAACAAAGTACATGCCTTCTTTTCTTTTCTTTTTTTCTCTACCTTTCGATAAATTTAAAATCGCTTTTATTTTCCAATACCCAGGATAAGAAAATAAAAATGGATGAAAATACAAGCGCATAGATCTTATGGAAGTATATAGCAAGCAAAACAAAATAAAAAGAAAAAAGACACCCAAAAAACAGTACAGCATAAAACATACTTTAGCTGGAAAAGAGGAACAACCTTCTGTAGATCCAAGGAGAAGATTACTTCATGCCCAGCCACAAAGTTGAAGCTCTCTGTGTCTCAGTCTAACTACAAGATCCCCTCCCAAATGCCGGAAAAGGCTCAGTGCGTCTCTGGTGAGCCAGAGAGAGACTCCGAAAATGCAAAATAGGAAGGAGCGAGAATTAGTGCATAATTGGTAGCTAAAATGTTAGAGCAGTCCTTTACAGTACAAAGAGACTTCAGTCTACTCTCCTTCTTGGAGTTATCCGCCGACAGACACAGCGGATGCACTTTGCTCTGGACAAAGCAACTGCCAACCATATTATATATGTCTTTTGGGAAATTGCCTTAAAGTAATAAAATAAAAAAAAAAAACAAAAAAAAAAAAAAAACATAAGGTTACACAAATTGAATCCTAGATTTGTAACTGTTTCAATATTTATCTTATAATTTAGGATACTTTTCTCTATTATCCATCTATTTATTAGTGTTAATGTGAAAATATTCCATATCAACTATATTAAAAATTAATTAAAACTTTTACTTTTTTAAATTACAATAAATAACGTGTTAACCCACCCATTTATACACATGGTCATTATGATATATGTTTCAAAAAGAGAACCATCCATTAGTTTCCATTAATAGAGAGTAGTTGAAGCTTTATTTCTTTATTTATTTTTTTGGACTTGCGTAGAAGCTTTATTTGATCTGCAGTCAACGGTTCAATATATTTATATATTTGGGGGTAATTGTTTTTCTTAATGGGAAATGTCATAATTTATTCATCAAGAGAAATTTATATCCATGATGGGATATATATGAAGATATTCTCATATTAACAATTTGAAACTCTACTAGTATATTATTGGACTGGTTTGGACTTCAATATTATTGATATTCTTTATAGACAAACGTCCAAGAGACAGTATTTTGCCTAAATAGAGATTCAGCCTCACCTTTCATAGAAAGAGATGACTCAACCTCTACGAACAAACAGTCCAAGAAATGAATTACTCATTTATTTTTACCATACAAAAAGGAAAACGAAAATGAAAAAGAATGGATTATAGTTTGGATCAATTCTAGTAGACTTTGACGGTGATTGAAGGCAACAAGCTTGTCCATTTTCAATCACAAAAGTTAGGTCTTTCAGATCTGTTAGTGGTGATTTCGGTGATCCAGAGCATGTGAGGCGTGAGTACCACATGTAGTTGTGAGTGGCATGCGGGGAACATGTGCGGTGATTTTAGCAAAATCATCACTATCTTCTTGTGTTGCATGTGTCTCTCGAGAGTTGTTGGAAAACTGTAAATCTGACTTTTTCGACCTTAAAAAAAAATAAACTAAGAAATGAAGGAATGAGAGTGAGAAGGAGGAGAAATGAGAGAAAGAGGGAGGGGATGAGGAGGAGGACCCCTCCTCCGATGAAACTCAGATTTGGAGGCTTTTTTTTTTTTTTTTTTTAATGTGAGTAAAATACTTTTTGAGTTTCATTTCATTATGTATGTTAATACAAAAATGAAAGTAAGAGTTGGGAATTATATTTACGTATTTTAGTTATGTGTTGTATGAGGCTGTATTTAGAAGATGAAATCATTTTAGTCCATCTCAAATCAATTATTGATGGGATTCATTACTTTTCAATTTCTCATAATAAGTTAAAATTCATATTAACATATTTTATACATTCAAACACATCTCAACTTATTTACATTCAAACATATCTTAATAAGATCTATAAAAATACGATAAATCACATATCAATTCAAATAATTTGAAATCACTTAAACATCTAAACGCAATCTTAGATTAGATCGTCGTCGATAAATAAATATGCTCCTCGTATTATTAGTCAAAATGTGATTCCTCGAATAAGGTTTAGGCTTATTCTGAAGAGCACCTCGTAACTATACAATCGACAACTTTCATAAGATCTTTACCGTTATAGATTCATTACCGACATAATAATTTATAATAATTAATAAATAAATCTTTCATGAATATTAGTAAACAAAATAAAAATGAGAATCCTATTTGGATCTGATCATCAAAGATGTAAATAGTCGAAATTAATAATGTGAGAATATTATAGGGATTATGATTTAGTATTTTTTAGAATTTTATTTGAACTTTAAGGTATTATAGTATCTACTTAGCATAAAAACTTTAAATTATCAATAACATGAGAGAGAAATAAATACATGAAGTGAATGAATATGACCAACTTTATTTCACTTGAAATTGATATTATTCATCATAAAAAAAAAAATAGACTATTTTGAAAGGGATGTTACAAAATTAAATATTTAATAAGTACTGAATGATTAATTTTATGTGTCTATCTCTCTTCTACATTGGATCCTGGATGTAGAAACTTTAGTTTGATTTGTGATATTCAAGAAATTGTAATTAAGGGTACGTTTGGGTAGTGAGAAGTGTTGAGAATGTTTGTGAATAGTAGTGAAAAAGTAATGAAAAAGTAACAATAAAATATTAAATAGTAGTAAAAAGTAGGTAAAAAGTAATGAATAGTAAAAAAGTAGGTAAAAAGTAATAATAAAGTAAAGAATAGTATTCTCACTTGCCAAACACACCCTAAATCTCCAACTCATCTAAATAATAACAAATAATTCTTTTGGGTAAGTGGTGTATCATATTAAGTTACAAGGCACAAAATTAGGTTTGTTGGAACCCAATGTTCACATAGACCATTAAGCACTTAAAGGCAATGGGAAGATGTCGTACTTAAAGTTTTTTGAACTTTTCCACTCATTTCAGTTAATTTGCCAATTTTTGGTTTTTTTTTTTTAATCCCATTTTGCGGTCCCTACTTGGAGACTATAATGTAAGTTTAAATAATTTTATTTTTAAATTTTTTTAAAATTACAAAATTATCTCTTCTAAAATGATATTTTTTCCTATTTAATAAAACGTTTGCATATACAATTTTTATTCGAAGACTGCAAATAGAATTTCTTAAACAAATATGCCAAAGTCCATACTGACATAGCATGCCCTAACATATCTTGTCTCCAATCCCAACTGTATGCTTAACCCATTCATTTCTAACATCCTCTGATCCTTCATTCCACAGATTTAATAGAGATCCAAGAAATCTGTGCACTATTGAATGGTGAGAATCAAAGCAAGAACTATCTCCCACCTGGGGTACATGTGGGGTCCCTCCACCAGCCTAAGCATGTGAGGTGCATTAGTGCCATAAATCGAGTAGGTGTGACCCATATGCCTCCTCCTTTCAGAAGCCAACGCATTTCCTGATTTACTTACACTTTTTCCCATGTTTAAGAATCTAATCTTGGTTTCTTAGCCAAGCTTCAGGAGCATGTGTCGTATCTATTCATCTCAGATACTTCGTTTTATTTGCTTCTTACTTGAAAGCAATCGTGATGTTTAGAGCATTCTCATTGGCTTGAATAAATATATCTTTAAAATTTAGTTAATATTATATTTTTTTATATTTGTTTATTCTATTTAAATTCAATCTCCACATTAGATTAGCTATTCACATTCTATATAATATTAAAATATTATTATTTTAATAATTAATTAATTAAATTTATTTTTATCACATTTTATAATTATACTAATTAAATGTTAATAATAATTATATTCTAAATGTTAAATGTTAATTATATTCTAATTAATTTAATTTGTTTGCTTGGAGTGAGAAATTAGTATTTTAATATTTGATAAATCAATTTTAATTCTTCATCTTTGACCAATCACTATAGTAAAAATCTAAATTATTTTAGAGATGCCCAATCTAATATAGGGTCTTTTTGACACAAGTTACTTGAATTTTAGATATTTTTCAATTTTGACCAAGCCAATAAGAATGCTCTTAATAAAGTAGACACGTTTGTAGCTTTATTCTAGAGGGTGTGACCTTTATTTATTAAAAATGGGTATCTTTCTAGTTTGTGGGGTCAGTACGCGAGAGAGGTGTCTAAATTTTCAGGGATGGGTTTTTCTTTCTATCAATTAATGTGGAGATATCTGATTAATATATGTAAACCACCATGGTGGTACCCTGCAAAGAAAATGGCCCAAAAAACCCAGCATTTGTTTGTATTTGTTAGTAACTACAAGGCTAGCATCAAGACTGACTGACTATTCATACAAGTGCCCGCTATAATGCATAGGCAATTACAATACTTTGTTTTTTGCTTCCTCAATAGCAAGAAAGCACAGTCAAATACAAATCCGTAATTCAGGAGTAGCATGTTTGACATGAATGAAACACATAATCCAAATACCATGGAAGAATGGAAAAAACACTAGTGATTGGCTTAAAGATACATGACATACATAGAGGGAGAGAGAGAGAGCAAACAAATTTTAGAATATGATCATCACTCCATTGAATCTAAACAATATATTGATTTTCTTCTCTAGTAGAAACTCCCTCATCTCTCTTTCGATGTCGGCTTCTCCCTCCCTCATCTCTCATTCCTCTCATCTCTAGTCTTCTCATTTTTTCTTTCTTTTTTGGGTTTTTTTTAAGGCTAAATATGGAGGAAGGCCAATTTGCTGCTCTCTGACGTTCGACGACCACCACGTGCCCCACCACAAGCTTCCTGAGGCATCAATCCTTCAAACGGGCGAAGAGTTTCGCCGAACGGAGTAGCGCGTGGCCCAAAGGGAGCACATGTATTCCACGTGCCGCCACTCAGGATGACCATCTGCCGCCGCGACGGCCTTTCTGGGTCCAGGACCTCCAGCTACTTCAGACCTGACCGTCCACCATGCCCTCAAGGTGGCGCGTGGCTCTCACGTAACATCACAGCTGCTATTTGTGTTAATTTTTTCATCTAAGGTTGAAAATACAAATCTATATCTTTCCAATATGTAATCCTTTATTTTCCTATGTTTTTTAATTTCTGTAATGTCTTTCATTTTTTAGAAAAATAAAAATAAAAAAAAACAGTCTCTTGGACGTTTGTCCGTAAAGTGTAGCCTCAACTCCGTCTTAGATGGAGTGTGGGGTTTGGTTTACCTTAGACGAAGTATGGGGTTTGATTAACTCTGTATTTGACAGAGTTGTACTGTCTCTCAAATTTTAGATCTGTAGAGGTTTGCAGCATTAGACTAAACTATATCAGTCTCGGATGTGTATTGGGGAGCTATTAATGTTATAGTTGGTTTTTTATGTATAGTCAAATTTGTAATGTCCGTTATTAATGAATACAATATGCTTTCTTCTCAAAAAATTGGCTCAATGTGGTAGCATTGTCACTTGTCACAATCAAGACTAGTAAGCCCACGAAAACAGATCTAAACTTGTATTCAATCGTTATTCAAAGGGCCAAACAGAGCACAGATGTACAAGACATAACTGGACCTCCTGAAATTACCTCTAAACATGATACAATTTCTATATTCTTCCAATAGAAGGTCCCAACATTTCCATCGGTGAGACATCTTGTTCAATCCCCATATAAAGTACAAAACAAAGAGCTTGACTTGAAATTACAAAAGACCTTGGTTGGGTCCTAGTTGTTTCAGCATTCGGTGGGGAGAGAACCCGAAGCCCACATCAAAAAATCAGCGCCTTCGGCTCTGCATGAAATTTGTGGTACAACATATCATTCCAGCTATATCAATCGAGAAAAATTTTCCATTGAGATGTTGATTGATCTGTGCAACATAAATGCAATAAGTGGAACACCAACAAATAGTTTAGCAACTCACCAGCCTTCAATGTGTGGCGTCGTTGGTCAGAATTTATGTAAATTCCCTCATTGGACTTCAGTTTGCTTGCCTCTACCTTTTTTCTCATCCTTGCAGAGCTTAAAGAGCCTTCAACTAAAAAAAAAAATGAGAGAGCTTGAAGATGACACGGCAAAATAAGAAAAACATATAGAATTCCAAAGAGTCACGATAGCATGGAGTTGAACACTCAAATGTGATTGAGGACATCAGAGTTGGACAATATTGGCCCCCAGATACTAAGAAGCTAGAAAGGCTAAATTAAATATCAGCTAACCTGTTCTGCAGAGTTTAAAAGAAAAGGGGGGGGGGGGGGGGGGAATTTGTTCATTTTAGAGAACGTGTGAACAGAACAGCATGGTGAGAACAATCCAAATCATAGATACCAGGTTTATTTGGTTCTCAACTGAGAAAACTAAACTTGACAAAGACTCAATCCCAATTAAGTTGCAGTTAGCTTTATAAAGATTCAAGCGAACCACAGGAAGTATATAAGAGAAACACCTAACTAGGACTAGAAAATGATACAATAAAATTTTGGAAAAAACACAAGAAAATTGTGAAGACTATGCCCATTAAAATCTATAGAGGCTATCCAAAGGCCCTATTCTCATTGGCACGCCAAAAAATTTTTGGACAAAATATATTTTTTTATAAGTACTTTTTGGACAAAATCTTACAGAACTTTTGTTTCCTAAAAGGCCCCATGTTTCTCAAAATGTTAGTTTGGATTAATAACCTTTTGAGTTGTAAGAAAAAAATGACAGCTGGGTAAGAGACTGGACCAATTTGGAAAACCCTGTTTATTATTTTCTAAAACAGTTTGGTACACTTTAATACCTTGCCATTCCCAGACTACTTTTGATTCAGCCTTCACCAGCTTTGGATAACGATCTACTCGAGAATCTTCCTGAACCAATTCTTCTACCTGAAAATAGTATGGAAATGATTAATGAAAAAATTATTATAAACTCGATTGAGTACACATTATCGTTGATACAGCTTTTAGTACAAGAAAAAACAATAACAATAATAATCAATACAAAATAAATATACTAGTGGTCCTCAACAAGTTTCCATGAAACTTGCATGTATTTCATAAAGTCATATAATTGCTCCCAAAGATTTTGGAAGACTACAGAATTTAGGAGACAACAAAGTAGGTATCTTCATTACCAGCTACTGAAAGGATTACAAGCTTTGCAGAAATGATAGCTTAAAATGATTTACTGTAGTTTAAATTGACACAAAGCACTGAAACCTTTAAGTGAAATTGAGATGTACAACGATAGAAATCTAAAGGAAAACCCCGGTACAAAAAAAGCTAGCTATGGTAATAAAAATAAGTCAAACTTTTATTAAAAAGTGCAAGGACTGGGTGCTATGCAAGTAGATTTTCGGTTACAAACTGTTCTTCAATGCAAGAACATTTCAGGGTGCCTTAAAATTAAAATTTGCCCAGATCCAGACAGAATAATATTTGAAACCAAGTGTTACGAATTTAAACATGGAAATAGGTTGACTGCTTCTATCCCGATACTCTGGTACCACCAAAACTGGTCAGTGCAACGAGATTACATGAACAAAGGCAAGCTTCTTTTTTCTTTTTTTATAAGAACAAATGCAAACTTCAGAATCTCACGAAAGCATTTCGGTCAATGAACACCTACAAAACTCATGCACAACTTTGACTTCCACTAGAGTATTGAGATAACATACTGCTTAGGACACCAGTAATGTATCTGCACTGAACCACAGCAGAAAGAAGTTATTTAAGCGGAAATTGGCTCCAAGCACATGAGGTTACCTTTTTCCATAGCACAGGGTCCTTCCTCTCTCTTGGCAAAAGAAGATGATCTCGTAACCTAGAAGCAACAACCCAAGGATCACATTCTCCATTTACTCTCTTTGACATCAATGCATTTTCCTCAAGTACTTCACAAACCTATCATATAGGCCACAGAGAATTTAATGTTTGATTAAAAATGTTAATCAAATTGAATAAACAGGGGGTAAAGAACATAATAATTTTTCGCGAACTAACATGTGGATAGATTGGTAACTGGTTAATAAAAGGGGATCCATATGTTAACAGAAAAACATCCACATCTACCCATCCATTGCTAAAGCTCTACCAATAAAATATCATCAGAACAGCTTGCAAGGTAAAGAAGAGAAACAAATTCCAGCCATTCCTAGACCCCCAAGGAAGACAAGGTTCTATATTTTGGTGATAAATTTGTTTAAATAAAAGGAAAAAAGAGCCCAAAGGATTCCATGCAAGTAGAAAAGTATAAAAGGGTAGAGCACCAGTGGCAAAAATTCAAGAAAGAAAGAAATCCATGAAGGAATAGATGGTATTTTTTTTTTATATAGGTAAACTAGACGGAATAGATGGTATTAAAACAAATCTGCCATTGACAATCATGTGAGTGTCACCTGAATATTCTTTAAACGATGTCTTAGTCCTTCAACCATAAAGGGGCAGTCCAGCACACTTAATGGCTACTTCATTGCAAAGACTTTTATGCAAAATAGGAATCCCAGTACACTGATGTAAACCTATAAGAATGCCAGTGCACCCAATGAGGTAGACCAAATAATCCGCTAAGTACTCTGCATTTTGGTGAAATATCTACTATCTTTGATGTAAACAGAGCAAGTGTCCTTGATTTTCACTTTCTTTTTTTAAAAAAAAAAAAAAAAAAAACAGGTGTTGGATAGAGTCAAACAAGGTCTGCTTACTGATTTACTTCTATTGTATTTTGCTCAGACAATTGTACTTAGAATGATTGGTCAAGTCAGCATCTTGTTATCCAAATCTAAATTGTGTACCTTGGCTTTAATTAAGTGGATTCTAAATGCTCAGTAAAATTATAAAGGGTGAGATATAGCCTTCCACGAATGTGTTTAGTTTCTTCACTCCTAGTTCTAATTAATAAGTTGACCGGCACCCGAAATTGTGAATATATATTTATCAAGGAAATGTGGATGAAGGCTAGGAAGGCGGCTGATCTAATATCTCAGGTCATTTATGCTCTTCCAAGGAGCTTTCAATTCTAGGAGTTATATTAAGTTATGGATATACCCAAAAAGGTCATTACTGTTCCTCCTACTGAAACGACATCTTGAGAGAGGTCCCTTGAATACGGTCTTATCCTTCAGTATTTTTCCATCGAGTAGTTGTTCTCAAGACTCAAATCCATGTGCTAGCATTTGACAGACCAATGCTTTGACAATCCACCAAATAATTTAAAGGCTATAATACTACATGGTTGTTCTTGAATTCTCCAACACTATCATTTTTGTGCAACGGCTCAGTTTTTGTGATCAAACAAGGAGAGAGCGCTACTCAGAGGGAAGTGTTACCCTCCCTAACCTTTCAATCTAAAGGACTAATCAAATTTATTAAAGGTCCTTAATTGACCTCAACGAATTATTTTTCATTCACCTTCTCATTAATATAACCGATATAGGGTTTCATGTCTAGCTTACAGCTTAGACGCTTCTTTGGTCTCCTTCCAAGAAAGGGATGTTCACTGTTCGCCCTTTCTATAATGCTCTCATCCCTCATGACAATAATTTCATTCCTAAGAGGTAGAGTTGTTCAGCGGGCCCCCACTTGTATCTATTAAAATACCATAATCTATACAGAAACCTTAAAATCCATTTGGTGCTTATACATTTTAGGTTTCAGTCACACTTCCAAATTGCAGAACTCTCTCTCTCTCACACACACACACACATTTTGAAGCTGTTTGGCATTTCGATTTGTTTGATCTGGTTTAGATTTAGTTAATTTTGGTTCCGATTGCAATCTCTTTCTTTCTATTTGTAATCAATTTGTTTGATTTTTGTTGTGAGTTTCGATTTTCTTTTTCTCTGTATTTTCAATTTGGTTTTTGGGTCCTGGACCAATCTCACCTTTTACCTGTTCTCCTGTAGAGCAGGGGCGAACAGTTGCTAAAGGGGTCAGGGGAAGTATCTTTACTTGGAAGAGTATCTAGAGGACTAAGGCCCCTTTGAAAATGGGGTTTTTGCATGAACAGCCTTTCTAGGAAAGATACTCACCATGGAGAATCTTAGGAAAAGGCACATTATGGTAATTGATTGAGAGTGTATGTGCAAGAGGAATGCAAAATCTGTTGTTCATATTTTGCTATATTGCAAGATGGCTAGTGCTGTATGGAGTGATTTCTACAGACTGGCTGGATTGGCTTGGCTTGGGTCATGCCCAGAAGAGTAGGAGACCTTTTTAATTATTAGAAAGGGTTAGGAGGAAACCCAGAAATTGCCACACTCTAGAATATGATTCCTACTTGCCTTGTATGGTGTAAATGAAGGGAAAGGAAGCAGGAATTTAGAAGATCATGAATGGATGCTTGAGAAGCTCAAAACTTTATTTTTTTAATACTCTTTTACTTTGGACAGCATCTATAACTTTAGTGGGCTTAGTATTTATGATTTTCTTGTATCGTTATCTAATTCATGACAAGTGACTCTATTGTATACACTGTATTTGTAACTAGGTTATTTTACTTGTCAAAAAATAGATATTGTTCAAAATTAATTGAAATTTCTGAGACAGGCAGGATCAATGCATTTTTGAATGAGAGGGCGTGGCAATATAACCAAACAAGAAAATAACATTCAGTAGGCAGTACGAGAAAAAAAAGACAGCCTTGTATACCTGGTGGTATAGCTCTTCAGCTCTGCTTGATAGATATCGTCTACGAAGGACTTTCAGAAGCAACAATGTGCATCCAACAACCTGTGAACTTTGATATTGTCAACAAGCTTCCGACTCATTTATACTATAGCATAAGCATTTAAAGGAAGTCTTTTAAAACGGAATACCAGTGCACAAACTGGAAAAATGATAAGAATGTGCTCAGAGAACCACTGACGAATGCGACAAGAAAATGGCTTGTGCTCTGCTCTGCACTTCAAATCTTTGAACATTAAAAAAATAATAATAAAAGAACATCGGATGATGAACATCCAACCTGAAGACCAAAAGATTTACTAAATCTAAGACTACAAATGAAGATGGAATGCAAACCCATGAAGATTGGTCCTTGTCTCCAACAATCTGCCAACAGCATCCATTGCCCTTTGTTTTGTATACATGTAGGTAGCATTGTCCAGGACAAGATTTTTCATCAGCTCGTGTCCATTTAATTCTTTCCATAAATCATCCTCTCTTACCTGATAATGGGGGTATATAATCAGAAATACAATCATTGGTGACAAAATTCAAGCATGTTGTGTTCAGTCAAATACAAATATTACATAATACACAACCAATTTATTAAGTTAAAGAGGGTTAAAAGGTGACAGACCCAAACTGTTTCAATTCCATCACACAAAAATTGAGCGTGTGCTTCACAAAGACGGATTTCTATCCACTCTGACTGCAAATGTCAATATATATAAATCACATATCAGAAATATACATACCAAATTCAAAATTACTTTCTATCCCTAGAAAAATCAGTACAGCAAAATGAATAAGTTTTTTGGACACACAAGTTTCTTAGCTGTTTCATTAATATCTCCATCTTCTACACATAACCTCCCATGCTTTCTATAACCACGAACACATTCCAACTTGCCTTGATAACATTCTCCATTACTTGGACAAGGCTCACAGAAATCTGTCAGTTACCCAAATCGATTAAAACGTAACATCAATAAGTAGTAAGCATCACACTGCAAAATATTTCTTAGGACTAGTGTATTTAATATAGGAAGCAAAAATACTAAACATGGTACTGAAGAATTACAAGAACATGCTTAGAGGTCAGACGAACAATTATTGCATAGGGCTCAGATGTAAAAAGATGTCTTTTTTTTTTTTTTTTTATAAGAGGTAAATTTTATTGATACGAATGAAATAGGCATAGCCTGTGTAAAAAGATAAAAGATCACTAGCAATTCAAATGATACAGGAATACAAATGTTAGACGTTCCACAAGGAATGTGTACCTGAAAATAATTAGATGGCATGAATCTCAAACAGGCATAACGGGTTGAGTAGGTGTTTCAATGAAATACAACAAAATTTCAAGATTGAATAGACCAATATATCTACACAACCGCAAATACAAAAGCTAGAATCTAAGAAAGCAGTAAAAACAATTAACACAAACATTTTGGCCATGAAGGGAAAACTTTAAGAACTCTTCCAAAGAAAAACCTATCTGGTTGTTCAACCATCAACTATAAATCCACTACAAAAGTAATCATCACAATTGATTTTAGTAAGTTTTAGACACCCACAAAACTTATGCGGACTCAAAACTTGAGTTGTAATACTCACAAATGACCCACTCAGTCTTTAGATCAACAACAGATCCAAAACTTCAGCCTTTTGTCCTCTTTTATGACTTCCCCCACTAAAGAGCTTCGGCCAATCTACCAGAACTCTAGCAGTACCAATAATGAACTCACGAACTCATCAGCTCTCCAAATGATCAAAAAACCAACAAGGTGATAATCTGTGTATAGGAAAGAAAGAAACTGTTTGGCTTTTAAGGCTTAGTATCTAAGTCTCTCTCACCAAAAAAATATATATATTCTCAAACTAATGCCCATGTCTATCTGAAAATTGTGTATTATTAAGTTTAGATAGGTAGGGCTCAAAACAGTTTTAATTCGGAATTCCAAAGCTTGACAGGATTCAAATTCGGGCTAGTTCAATAGATGCATGTAGGGCATAAATCAAGTTTAATTTTAATTTCAGAAACCTGGTAGGCTTCAAATTTGCGCCAGTTCACTCTATTACTGCTCTTACTAGCGTCTAGCAAACTTGTCCACCACAGTTAGCTAGAGCAAGTGTTGCATGAATGTTGAGCGAACGGTGTAAGTCTCGGCCATAGCAGGGGCCAAGTGAGATTCTAGCAAACTCGTTGGGTCTTCAATTTTTTATCCAATTTTGAGACCAAACCAATTACACTCAATTGGACTAAGTTTTGTCTTAAGAATATATCAACACATTATTTTGGCACTAACAAAACCCATATGGTGGATGGATTTTAAGACATGATCTTCATACAACCATTCATAAGCATATAGCAGATGGAATGCTTAGGTATGATCTCAATACCAACGGGCGATGATCCGTCCCCAACATATTATAATTCAAAGAAGTTGCAATAGAATTCTGGCACACTTCACTATCTTGTTGTTTTATATTATTAAAAGAATACCTATAAAAAAAATTTATTAAAAGAATAAAACAAATCAGTTCCTGCTCTTTTTCAGATTGCATATAAAAATTATAAAACACAAAAAAAGAAAACGCCAGGATTGCCTAAATCAATCGCCAATGAATTTAGTGTTGAACATGATAACAGGTATTGATGCGGATACAGCTTTTTTGAATGAAAAAGGCTTAGATTGGAGCCCGCTTTCATGAGCTCGATAGTACTCAAAGACTGAGTAGTTCTATTTGTAGATTTTCGCAATTCATTGTTTAAAGTTATTGATTTATTTTCTATGTTCCATGCGTTTATTCGGTTAACAAACCTAAGTGATTGGCTGAATGAGTTCTTTAAGGTGAAATCTTCTTTGTACCAACTAAGGGGAATCAAGCATCTACATTGCACGTGCCCACCACACTAGTGAGATAACAAAGTCCAGCTAGAACCACCTACCACTCCACTTGGATCGCTGATAAACAGAAATTCTATCGTTTTATTAAATAAAATTTGAGTCTTGGCCCGCTAAATAATACGCAAACATATAGAGAATCAATCACATTGTGAACAAATTGAACCTCACCTACACACAGACACAGACACAGAAATACGAACACCCGTATCCTAACCGCAAAGATTAAATTTTTAATCCATAAAAATAAACATAGAACCAAGAAACTACTTCTCCATCAGCCAACCACCCAGAGAGCAAGTAAATCTGGCTCTGAAACCAACATATCGAGTGAGACACCATTCAGAGAGCTTTTCGTTATCTTTTCTTTTCCCTCAAGTTTCTCAAGAACCGAAAAAAAAAACAACAAATTAAATCAAATAAGGGACTCACCGGAGACTGAATCAGGGGAGTCTAAGTCGCGATTATCGCAGAAGGGCTTGGGTTGGCGATTGATGAAACTGGTGGCCAAGAAGTTGGAGGCTAAAGCGACGAAGGTTGCGATGCCGAGCACCGCCGTGAGCCTCAGGAACTCGCCCCTCGAAGGGAATAAATTGTGTGGGGGTTCGATCAGAGACTTCAGCGAAGAATCTGAAGGAGGAGGAGAAGGTTTAACATTGGGTTTGGGTTTGAGTTTTGGGCGCTTCCTTGGGGTAGAAGACATCATGGTTTCTTCCATGGTTGCTACTTGCATGAGACATGGAATGGAGTGGTCTCCACATACAACATTTTAGCAGCCTTCTTCCCTTTTAGAGTGTTGAACATACGATCTTGCTGGATGGGTCCCGACTCACGTCTACCGAACGAGGGAGGGGAGGATGCATTTCCGTGTATATTTCCCGTATTTCATGATGTAAAAATATGGCCGAATAACAGCCTTGGTATAACCACGTTATCGTTTTCATAAGTAAAATAGACAAAAGTTGAAATAACACAGTCAAAAGTTGAAATTTTAAAAAATTAAAAAATATAAACGAAGATACTAAATGTACTTAAAGAAAAATTTATAAAAAATTTACTTCTCTACATATCATAGCATTAGCATTGGTCTATGTATATACATATGTAAAATCACCTCTTTTGCATATCTACTTTACCATTCAAGCAAAATTCTTACATTAGCTTATGCATATTTGAGACAAAATAATAATAAAATATTATTATTTTATTATTATTAATTTTTTGCTAAAATCAATTTTTTTATATATATTTTACAATTAACATCCACTATATACATTTGACATTAATAATACAAATGCATTAATAAAAAATATATTTTTTTATATATTATATTAAAAATATAATAAAATGAAAAATATATATATAATATATTATAATAATAAAATGAATGTGCAAGTGAAGGTTTGTTGTGTTGTTGAAGGAGAGAGAAAATGAAAGGATTGTGAGAGAGAGAGTGGGAGGAGAGAGAAATAATGATTAAAATATGATTTATAGGGTGAATAGTGGTTATCTAAATTTGGATAAGTACTATTCATAGGTAGCTAAGTATTTGGATATGCATAAGCCAATGTGGAAGATTTTAGGATCATATTATGCAAATATTACGTTGCATATGCATAGACCAATACTAATGCTCTCAGTTATTGATATGCTAAATATCATGAAATTTGAATTTCAAAAGAAAACTAACAAAATGAGTCTTATAAGTAAAATTGTAAGTAAAAGTGTAAGTACATGTAATACTACTCAAACACAAATAATAAAAAGGCAATGGCAACCGGAGATCGAGGAAGGGATTGATTGGCCGACCTCTTAGGGTTGTCGGACCACCATAAGGTGGTTTCGGCCACCTCATAACACCCAAAAGAGATTTATTCTCAGGATGAATATCAATTGTTCGAGACAAAGCTCAGAAGAAAAATTAGTCTTTTTTTATTTAGTGTTTTTCTTCCTTCTATCGATTATTCATAGTCTATATATAGACAAATATTACAGTATATTATTCTAACATATTTTCACAAATTTAGGACTAGATGACACATGTCCTTTACATTTAATTCTAGAAGAATCACTATGCCTTTGCTATGCTTTCGAGTTCTTTGCTATGAGAGTTTTCTGCTGTGCTTCTCTGCTGTGGGAGTTATTCTCCTCAGTCTTGACAGATTGTATATTAGCCTTCTCTTCTTCCTTAATAGCCCCCCTCGATGCAAGCGGCACTTGTGAAACAGTGAGGCTTGATCGAAGCAATAAAAATCGATCTGTTGACAATGGTTTTGTAAGTATATCAGCCAACTGATCTTTGCTGGAAACAAACGAAATAGTGACTGTTTTGGCTGCTACTCTATCCCGAACAAAATAGTAATCTAATTCTACATGTTTTGTACGAGCATGTAGAACTGGATTTACTGATAAGTACGTTGCACCCAAGTTGTCACACCAAAGTGTTGGAGGAGTTTGCAAAAAAAGGCCAAGTTCCATTAACAGATTTTGAATCGGTAAAAGTTCACAAGTGGCATTAGCCACAGCTTTATATTCTGCTTCAGTAGACGATTGTGCAATAGTAGGTTACCTTTTGGAGCCCCAAGAAACAAGATAAGACCCAAAAAATACACAAAACCCACCTGTGAATTTTCTATCATCAAAACACCCGGCCCAATCAGCATTAGAAAAGGCAAAAAGTGTGAGTTTGAAAGATGGGCTGAAGTGTAGACCAAAGGTAGGAGTGTGTCTAAGGTATCTGAGAATTCTTTTGACAGCTTGCCAGTGAGGAATTTTTGGACTATGCATATACTGACACACTTTGTTGACAGCAAACGAAATGTCAGGACGAGTGAAAGACAAATATTGCAAGTTACCAACTATGCTACGATACAGGTGAGGATCCTCAAAGAAGTTCATTCAAAAGCTGAAAGTTTAAGAGATGAAGACATAGGTGTAGAAATTGGCTTTGCATTGTGCATGTTTGCTCGTTTAAGCAGATCCAACACATATTTAGATTGATTGAGGTACAAACCTTGATTATTTCTAGTGGTTTCAATCCCTAAGAAATAATGAAGTTGTCCTAAATCTTTGACTGGAAATTACATGCCAAGGTTAGAAATAAACTCAGAAATTAACTGAAAACTTGAACCAGTTACAATAATGCCATCTACATATATCAAAACAAAAATAATATGAGATGCATTACGGTAAATAAACAGGGAAGTATCTGATTTTGACTCTTGGAAACCCATTGAGAATAATTTGGCATTGAGTTTGGAAAACCAGGCCCTAGGGGCCTGAAAAAGACCATAAATGGCCTTTTTCAGTTTACATATATGAGAAGGAAAGTCAGGATGTACAAAACCTTGGGGTTGTCGCATATAAACTGCTTCCTCCAGTTCACCTTGTAAGAAGGCATTTTGTATGTCTAACTGTTGCAGTGACCACTTGAGCGACACAGCTAGGGAGAGTAAAATCCAAATGGTATTGGGCTTGTCTACAAGAGAGAAAGTCTCATTGTAGTTAACTCCAGCTTGTTGATGGAATCATTTAGCAACTAGACATGCCTTACGTCTTTCCAGTGTGCCATCAACATTTCTTTTTGTTTTAAAAATCCATTTAGGTCCTAAAATATTGAAGGCAGGTGATGGGGAAACCAAGTCCCATGTGTGATTGTGTAGAAGTGCATGAAACTCAGATTGCATGGCTTCACGCCATTCAAAGAACCTAAATGCTTATGTGAAATTAGTGGGTTCCTCATGAATAGATGTGAGAGTAGATACTGTGAGTGATAGTGAGTGTCTTTGTGAGGGCCATGGCACAATGGCATTAGTGCGAACAAGAGGTCTAAGATTGTTTACCTTCGCAAGAGTTACCATGGGATGAATGTTTTGATGTGAAGGCACAGCTGTAGTAATTGAGGGAGAAGACGACATTGAGAGTGGATGAGTCTCCGGATGAAGGGCTTCTAGGGATTGTGAGGTGGTTGGATTTGGGGAAATTTGTGTTCCGGGAAGAGTAATGGGCGAGTGGGTAAGAGGCTGAAGTGCATGTGTAGGGGACGTAGGCCTAGAGTTAGGAAAGTTGTGTTGAGATAGAGATGAAGCGCTGGTTGGAGTTGAAGGGATGTTGTAGTGGGTTGGAGTAGGTTGGTTATTGTGAGGAGCAAGCCTAGTTGTAATAAAAGATGGTAACATTGTAGGTGGACATGCAGGTGGACTTTGTGAGATCGGGTTGGGCTTAGAGTGCAAAGGGAAATGAGATTCATTAAAAATTACATCTCTAGATGTGTAAATCTGGCTCGATCGAAGATGAAGGCATTTATAGTCTTTGTGATCTGGGCTGTAGCCCATGAACACACAAAGAGTGGATCTCGGATCCATTTTATATTTATTATAAGGCCTTAAATTTGGCCAACAAGCAGCACAAAATGTGCGAAGAAAATTATAGTCAAGAATCTTTTTTAAAAGAATTTGAAATGGAGATTTATTTTTTAAAATAGGTGTAGGCATTCGATTTATGAGAAAAACTTATGTTTGAAAAGCATCTGACCAATATTGAGATGGCATTGATGCTTGAGTTAAAAGAGATAATCTGGTTTCAACTATATGTCTGTGGCGACGCTCAATAGTGCCATTTTGTTCATGTGAGTAAGGACATGTAATGCGATAGACAATACCAAAAGATTAAAGAATTTTTTTAAGAGGTCGAAATTCACCGCCCCAATTAGATTGTATCGTCATTACATTTGAAGAGAAGTAATTACTCATATATCGTAGAAAGACAATAAAAATTGTGCAAACATCAGATTTTGACTGAATAGGAAAAAGCCACATGTATTTAGAATGATCATCAACAATCGAAAAATAAAACCTACAATTGTTTGTGGATAGAATTGGGGTCGGACCCCACACATCTAGAAAAAGTAATTCAAATGGTTGTGAGGATCATGAAGGAGATAAAGGGTGGGGAAGTGCATGTGTTTTGGCTTGTAAACAAGCTCTGCAAGTGTGAATCGGTGCATGTGAACTAGTGGGGAGATTAAAACTATGGATAGTGAAGGCAGTGGTATGTTGGGATGGATGTCCAAGCCGAAGATGCCATTGAAATGAAGACGTTCGTTCACCAATAAAGGCTTGAGGAAGAACCGATTGTGGCAATGAAATTGTGGCCTCTACACTCTGCAGGAAGGACATACAAGCCATCTTTAACGGTGCCCTGAAGTAGAACCCCCTGAGTTTGTAAGTGCTTCACAAGAAAACAATCAGAGTAAAATTTAAAATAAACCGAATTATCATGGCAAAACTGATGAACAGATAACAAATTTTTTGTGATGGAGGGAACATGCAAGAGTTTAGAAAGTAGAAAATTGCCAGAAGGTGTTTGAAGATTTGCAGAGCCAGTGTGTTGTATGGGCATGATTGAGCCATCTCCAATGCTAACATGATCGGAGCCCTGATATGATGAAGAATCCAAGTTAAGCTTACTGAAATCAGAAGTCAAATGGTGTGTGACAGCAGTATCAGGAAACCAAGAATTGATATAAGGTAGAGGAGAAGGGACGGTGGTGAAATTGGCAGATAATGACACAGGAGGGGCAGTTGGGTAACTATGATCAAACCAGTGATAACACGAAATGGTTGAGTGCCCAAGTTTGTTGCAAACCTGACAGTGAGGTTGGTTATCAGATCGAGTGAATAAGAAGGTGGGATTCAGCTTGCCTCCTCCACATCAACCCAGAACACCACAAGCTCCCCTACCAGCCGTGAGATTTGCAGAGAGGGGTGTCCCACTAAGAAGAGTATTGGTCTGATGTGCAAGTCGTGATTCATGATTTGGAAGAAAACTATAGATTTGTTGTGGGGAAAGGGGATCAGCACATGTAGTGAGAGAGGTTACCAGGGCATCATATTCAGTGCCCAAACCTGCAAGCAGGTATACCGTAAAACTCGGAGGAACAAAGCGCTGACCAGCCGCACCCAAGGATGCAGTGAGGGTTTTAACTTTGTTGAAATACTCTGTAATGGACTCAGAACCTTTCTTTAAGGTGGCTAACTTGTATTGGGTTTGTATAACGTGTGCAGCCGACTAAGAAATAAATAATGTATTCAAGGTGTCCTAGGCGTCACGAGCAGAGGTGCATTCGAGTACCTAGGAGAGTACGGGTTTAGATAGTGATGAGTTTATGGCTGAAAGAATACGTTGGTCATGAAGGAGCCACTCTGTGTATTCTGGATTTGGACAGTCATCAATCATGGAGGATGGTATGAGAGTAGAACCATCCACATGACCGAATAGCTGATGGCCCTTGAGAAAGGGAACCATATCTGCCTTCCATAAGAGAAAGTTCTCTATGGTGAGCTTGATCGTGACAAAGCCACTGGCAGAGTTGAGAATTAGAGGAGTAAGAGTGGGGGATGGATTCTAGGTGGTAGAAATGGGAGAAGAGTCATCAGAATCCATGAGACTTTGTGAATTTAGAAGAAGAAAGAAAAAAAAAATAAAGTAAGGAAGACGTTGGTCTTAAGGAGCTCTTGATACCATAACGAGATTTATTCTCAGGATGAATATCAACTGTTCGAGACAAAGCTCAGAAGAAAAATCAGTCTTTTCTATTCAGTGTTTTTCTTCCTTCTATCGACTATTCACAGTCTATATATAGACAAATATTACAGTGTATTATTCTAACAGATTTCCACAAATCTAGGACTAGATGACACCTGTCCTTTACATTTAATTCTAGAAGAATCACTATGTCTCTACTGTGCTTTCGAGTTCTCTGCTGTGAGAGTTTTCTGTTGTGCTTCTCTGTTGTGGGAGTTATTCTCCTTTGCTTTGACAGATTGTATATTAGCATTCTCTTCTTCCTTAACACACCCTAGCACGGAGTGGCCCAAAGGATCAGTCAATCTAAATCGGGTTGAATCTAGCCAGATTCATGTCGAATTTGACCTAACTTGCCGGATCCATGCTGAATCTGACCAGATCTTACTGACGTTGATATTTTCTGATGAGGGGTGATCGGTTGTCACTCCGAGGGATGATTAGTCATAAGTGACTAAAAATGATAAAAAAAAAAAATGGTTGAGGGTTAGGGTGGGGTTTATGATTTTAGAATATGTGGTTTATATTTTAAGGTTTTAGAATATAAAAAGTTATAGTGTGTAGCTTAACTTTTTTTAAGAAATATGAAACCTTAATATGTCCCGTTGAGATTAGAGGGTGTTTAACACACCGTGTAATGCTTGCATGATTTATAAATAAATTATTTAATTATTATGTTGTATGATTATTTATTATGGTTGATGCTATTATTTTATGTGCAATTTTATGTCATTTTTTATATATGATTTAAAGTCATTATTTTATGCTCGTAATTTTAGCTGTTAGGCATTTTCAATTTTTGTTACTTAGGTATTATATTTTAAAGTCTAACTAGGTTTTGGATACTTTTATTAAATTTTAATTATTTTGTTGAAGTTGATTAGAAAATGGTTAAAATATAGATCCTAACGCAATTTTAGGGTATAATTCTTGGGCTTAGAACTTGGTTGGAGATGAAATTTGGTTAGAAAGTGGTTTAGAACTCAAGACCTAAGCCCATTAGAAATTGTGTGTCAAGGACTTATGACCCATTGGAAGGCCCAAACCGTGATCCAGTTACACCCTAAAACACCATACCCACCCAAAAAATAGGGATTTTCTATTGGTTCCAACGGCCTCAGTCGCTCAGCCCTTGCCTTGCTCCTCCCCACAGTGTTGTCTAGGTCCACCCAGCACCACCAGGTAAGCACACAACACGTTGCACTTGGTTCACATTGCTCACACCACATTATTACATTTTGGTTTCACGTTGATGGATTGCACCACCACGTTCTAACCTAGCCATTGTTTAATAGTTACCTTGGGGCGTCTGACTGCCACCCAACGCCACCAAGTAAACCTCACACTATGCCACTACACACACAAATCATGTTTATTTTCAGTTTTGCCTAAAGCTACCACAAAGGTGGTTCTAACTGCCACCTAACGCTTTCTGCTCCGCCTAGAAGTGTCGTGCACCACTACCCACCAAGCCAAACCGAAGGATGAAGGTTGTATGCCACCTAGCGCACAAACAATCCCGTGTGACACTTGAGGCCACAACTCAAGCCCAATATGGTTTTCGCCGCCAACCACTGTTGTTCGAACATCATTTCGCATCTAGATAAGCCTAAGTCTATACCCACCTCCAGTTGAGCTCCATATATTCTTATATATGTCATATTTTGTGAGCTAATATGCTATGTTTAGATGGATCGAAAACAAAGGATCCTTTGCATAACCATCCTTCACCATCAGCCATCCTCTTGCCGCTGCTCGTAGCCACTTCCTTTGGATATGGATACCTTTCTCTTAATCTCTTGTACGTGTAGTCATGAATAAGTAGGTCTAAAAGTGCTAATAGTGTGTGTTTGAAAGGTGATACTCGGGTCACAGCATGATTATCTTGGAGTCGTACGTGTATGGGTGTTGGTTCGCTCGAGTGTGCCGATTTGAAGTGTTCCGAGTGGATGACCCTAGGTTGTGTGATAAGAAAAATGGCTAGAGGTAGTCCAAGTGACAAAGTGTTATGTGAGCATGAAGTGGGATATGGGTTCTATATGTGTAGCCAAGTCATTGTTTTGTGTGGGTTTGATTGTAGACATGTGAACCCTATATGTACGAGTGTATTTTGGTTGAGGTTTATGAACTGGATGAATGATTCACAAGACATTTAATTTTGGACTAAACCTACTTATGGTTTCAAACCATAAGTGTGGAACTTTGGAGAAGGGGCATTTTGGGTCTATTTTATTATGTGGAATGTTTTTAGGTTAAATAATGAGGATTCATAATAGTTGGAGTGCATATAATGCAATTTTATAAGTCGAATAAAGAAAACTAGGGTTGAGTTTGGGATTATTTAGACATGTTTCAGTTCATTTTTTTTAACCTAATTGCATGGCGCATCTTTCATGTGTTGCTTATTGTTAAAAAAATAGTTACCCCAGTATATACTTTATTATAGGTCCCATTTGAAGGCTTTAGGATTCATGCATTTAGCTTAATTGCATAAGGGTTGAGATAAGTGATTATGATCATATTTTTTCTATACATCATTTTATGTAAATTGTAAGGTCTTTTACAACTATATATGTAAAATAAATGTTTATACAGGTGTATATATATATATGTATATGTATGAGCTTCGTTGGGAGCCTTTTTTTTATGAAGACTATCTATGATAAAGGTAATTGCGTGTGATTATAAAGCCTCATGAATGATGATGTGATTGAATATTATATAGTATGAGTATATGTTTTAATAAAAGGACAACAAGGTAAGGTTAAGGAAATAAAAGAAAATAAAAATGTATGATTACATGCGTTTGATAAGGTTAATGTACTGGCCATGACAACAAAGAGCCATGACCAAAAGGGTTGCTAATCCTAACACACAGGAGTAATTGTGTAATTGTGTGTAACGACCATTAAGAATATGAAGTTAAGGAATGAATACTTTCTTTTATGCTTGATGTTAATGTTTATGTATACTAAGAGGTTAATGCTTTCTTAAGAATGTTGATGTTAACTGAAACCTAAATTGCTATTATATGTATTGCATGGTGTGGTTCTTATTGAGTATTTGACTCATTTTATATTTTTATTTTTTCCCACCCAAGTGAGGAAGAGTATGAGGATGCTACGAGACATGATGCTATCCAAGGGGATGGCATTAACACTTGAGGCACTGAGAAGAATCTTTATATAGTTATAGTTTGAATGACTTTGTATCACATGACATGCTTTGTTTCCTTTAATAAGTGCTACTGAAAAATTTTATTTTAGAGAGATTTTATTTTTAATGAAGTACTCGGGTTTTGTAAATGTCATGGAATCTTTCATATCTGACTCTAAAACGTAACGTTTTAAGGTTAGTAGGATTCAATTCTTTTAGTTTTACAACCATAGAGGTATGGGGTGTGTAACACTTCATCCTATCCCTAGAGACTCTCATTTTGTCATTTTTACATATTTCTCACTAAAATATTATTTTTATAGCGGATGAAAATACTATAACAAGCTATCAAACCGGTCGTTTTTAAAGAAGATGTGAGTTGGGTGGAAGTTGGGACAAATTGCAACCATCTAGAATCATCTGCCCATCCACTCTACTTATTAGAATATACATTTTTATTATAAAATTAAAAGATACTTTTAACCTAATCCTAAGTCGTCTCATTTTTGTTTCTTGACTCTTGTCTCTCAAACACATTGCTTCACTTCTTCTTCTTTCTTTTCCTTTTAATTCTTCCTTTTCTTTTTAATATTCTTCTTTTTATCATCTTCTCTTACTTCTTCTTTGTCTTCAATTACTTCTACTACTTAATCTTCATTGAGAGACGATGGGTTGCTCGAGCGAAACTCAGACAAAGAGTTTGCTTGAGGCTCGCGCGACAGGACGCTCGAGTGAAGCCCAGACAAAGAATCCGCTTGAGTCTCACTCAACAGGCCGCTAGAGCAAATGTCCGACAGAGAGTTCGCTCAAAGTGCACTCGATAATTCACTCGAGCGAATAACCCAAAATCTATATTTTTTAGGGTTTCCGATGCTTTATATGTGTGTGTGTCTGTGTGTGAGAGAGAGAGAGAGAGAGAGAGAGAGAGACTGTGTGTGTATGTGTGTGTGAGGAAGAGACATTATATTGCACCACAATGTTCCTACTTTTCTCTTAATAAAATCCTCTAAAGTTTTGTGGAAGTAGGCTCGTTGCCGAATCACGTTAATTTTGTATCATGTGATTGCTTATTTTCTCTTTGCCTGGTACTTGTCTGCAACATCGTTGGTAAGAGCTTGAGTGCTTTTCACAACAACTAGTATCAGAGCCCCAAGCTAAAGGTTTAAGGGAGAATGATGATAGGAGACAAAGTGAAGGCTAGAATCGAGAAGTTCGACGACACGGATTTTGGGTATTAGAGGATACAAATCGAGAATTATCTCTATGGGAAGAGGTTGCATCTTCCTTTATTGAGAAAGAAACCGGGCAGTATGGACGATGCTGATTGGAACCTATTAGACCGACATGTCCCGTGGGCTATTCGACTCATCCTATCAAAATCGATTGTGCACAACGTCCATACTGTCGATTGCCCAACGCATGAATGATTTCAACACTATCACAAATCAATTGTTATCAGTTGAAATTGCGTTTGATGATGAGATTCAGGCATTTATCCTATTAGCGTCATTGCCGAATAGTTGGGAGGCCATGAGGATGGCCGTGAGTAATTATTTCAAGAAGATAGAGTTGAAATATGATTACATCCAAGATTTGATACTTGTTGAGGAGGTGTGCATAAGAGATTCTGGTAAGATCTCGGCTTCGGGTTCTGTCCTTAACGTTGACACTCGGGGCAAGGGACATGAGAGGTCAGAGCCTAGGATTAGGGGCAAGAGCAAGTCAAGTCCTGGGCAATAAACAACTTGTTGGAATTGTGGCAAGATAGGCCACATCAAAAGAGACTGTTGGAATCTGAAAAGATGGAGGATGATGTTGTGAACTTGGTGACCGAAGAAATATAGGATACTCTATTTCTTGCGGTGCACAATCTGGTTGATGATTGAGTGTTGGATTTAGGGGCTTCTTTTCATACCACTGCATACTGAGAGATCATACATAATTATGTTGCTGATGATTTTGGTAAGGCGCACATAGTTGATGGAGAAGCACTGTATGTAGTGGGAGTGGGAGACGTGGGCATCATATTCCCAAACAGGAATGTGTGAACTTTGCGGGAAGTCAAAACACTCCCGAATTGAACAAAAACCTAATCTCTGTGGGACAACTTGACGATAGCGGTCATTTGATAGTCTTTTTGGGAGGTACATGGAAGGTCACAAAAGGTGCGATGGTCTTGAATCGTGGTTAGAGAATAGATACTTTGCATTTGACATCTGAATCTAGTAATGTGCAGGAAAATACAAAGTTGTAGCAAAGCAGGATTGGTCAAGTGAACCGAAAGGGGAAAGCACTTCTGAATGTGAGAATATGGAAGCAAAAGGGAGTCTATTTTGCAGTTCCTCATGAATCTATAAGCTTGGGGAAGGTTTCTGAGGCCACGATGTGGAAGAGGTGTAAGAGACGAGGATAGAGCGTCTAGTGATCCAGGATCGTCTACACCTTTAGTTGCTGCTTGTATGGCTACTAGGAAGAGCAGACCTCCACAGTGGTATTCACCAACCTTGAACTATATCCTACTGACTGAAGGTGGTGAACCACAAAACTATGGTAAAATATTACAAGATGGAAGATCGAGCAAGTGGGAGTTAGCTACGAAGAAGCTGACTGGACTTCCAAGGAGGAAGCAGGCATTGCACAGAAGGTGAGCCCGTTTACTAGACTTCCAATCGCCCAAATCAAAGAAGAGGGCCTTAGCTACATGTACTTTGATGTGTGCCAGGGATGGTACAAGACCAGGTATTCCCAATGTAGGGGAAGTTGAGAGTTACCCTACAGATGTGTTGATTAAGGGAGCTACATGTGATGAACTGAAGTTGTGCAATTGGTCTTCTAGCGTGAAGACAGGAGTTGTGAGTTGCAAAGGTGATAGGCTTGTATTGGAGATATTGGTTGATGGTTGTTGTTGAACTAGTCTCCAAGTGGGAGATTGTTGGGTTTTTTAGAGCCTAGTTTGTGAGCTGAGAAAATGCCAGAAAAAAGTTCGCTCGATAGTTGTGTGATGGGTCCCTCGAGCAAAGATTAGGTAGAGAGTTCACTCCAGACTTGCACGACTGGACACTCGAGCAAAGCCCAGGCAAAAAGTTCAGTTGAGTCTCTCTCGACAGGCCTATCGAGCAAACGTCAGACAAAGAGTTCGCTCGATAGTCTGCTCTAGCGAATAACCCAAAATTTGTTTTTCTTGAGTTTCTGCCACTTGCTATATATATTCATGTTATTTATGTTCTTAAGATAGATCTTGAGGAGGGTTGAATGACATAATAGAGAGAAAAAATATAGAGGCAACCCTTGTGTATGTGTGTGTGTGTGTGTGTGTGAGAGAGAGAGAGAGAGAGAGAGAGAGATATTGTATTGCTCCATAGTGTTCCTACTTTTCTTTGAATAAAATCCTCTGCAACTTTATGGATGCAGACAAGTTGTCAAACCGCATAAATTTTGTGTCACATGATTGTGTGATTGTTTATTTTCTCGTTGCGTGTTACTTGTTTGTAGTATTGTTGGTAAGAGCCTGTGGTGTTTTTTGCCACAACGTATGCCAGTTAGTGTTATGCGTTAGAAGTCAAAGCTCAGCAAGGCTCTTCGGATATTTTGTCTTCAACTACCTCTTGATTGCTATATATGAGTTATCCTTTTGCTTTGATAAATTCTTCTCCCTAATTGGGTTTCTATTCCTTTGTTTATTTAATTAAATAAGTTTATTTTTATGTTATTTAAAAACCCCTCAAAATCAAGAATGATATTCTACATTGTCATTATTTGACTTGACCTAAGCTCTACACACATCTCTCCCACAATCGATAAAAGCAAATTACTTCCTATCTTCATGAAGAAAGTGAAAGAACATAAACACAAACACAGACTAAAGTAGCGCAATGCAACCCACAATGCTTGTTCAGATTATAGAACATGGAATAGAGTTGGAAACAACACTCTATATTTCTTATTCACTATAGTATACAAACTAGCTTTTATATATAATGGAGGAAGCTATAAGATCCCGTAAATCATGAGACTAATAAGGAAAAACATCTTTAGCAATAAAATTGTAAAAATACCTACAATATGCAAAGAAAGTAAGACTAAAATAAATTAGAGTAAAATTATATCAAATCATAACACTCCTCCTCAAGTTGGAGAATGAAGGCTCGTAATGCCCCACTTGCCAAATAGATAATAGAAAGGCTCACAACCCAAAGCTTTGGTGAAGATGTTAGCTAATTGATGAGTAGCAAGTACGTGGGCAATAGAAATGATGTGAGCACACAATTTTCCATGAACAAGATGATAAGTCTATTTTTATGTGTTTCGTGCATTCATGAAAAATCGAATTTTCAACATTCTAAAGAGTAGCTTGGCTGTCACAAAAAAGCTTCATAGGCTGAGAATGGGGGATAGCAAGATCATGGAAGAGCGGCTTCAGCCATATGAGCTTATAAGATGTAGTAGTCATGATGCAATATTCTATTTTTATGGAAGAGTAAGAGGTCGTGACTTGCTTCTTAGTGCACGATAAAAGGGGACTATCTCCCAATGTAACAAAGTAACTAGTGTAGAGTTATGTGTGATAGGATAGTTGGCCCAATCATCTTTGAAATATGTGTAAATTTGAAGATCACATTTCGATGGTTAAAAAATGCCAACTCCATGAGACGACTTAATATAACGAAGGATTCAAATAGCACCATCATGATGTGGCTAGCATGGTTGATGCATGAACAGACTCAAGATGTTGACAAAGTAGATACTGTTGAGCCTTGTGATTGTGAGATAGATTAACTAACATACGAGATGACGGTAGCAAGCTGGATCTAAAAGAAGTTCACCATTGGTGGCAGTAAGCTTGAGATTCTGTTTTATGGGATATGTAGCAGCCATGCTCTAAGATGCTCATTGTCAGAGAGAATGTCCAAGGCATATTTTCATTGATTTTAAAAAAAATGTAATTAGGTAAACAAGCAACTTTAATGTTTAAAAAAAATTTCAAAGAGCCGAGGTATTTGAGATGGAACTGATGAGCTAGAAAATCTTTGAGCTTGTGAATGGAGGTGTTGTCATTACCTCCTAAAAGAATATCATCAACATAAACAAGAATCACAGTAAAGGAGAAATCCTATGAAAATATAAATAATGATTGATTAGCCTCAGGTTGGTGGAATCCAACCGTGGGAAGAACAAAATTCCATCAATTGGTGATTCTACTTAGTCGAGAAGATCAAACTTCAATTTATCAATACTAAGGTTATTGCTTATACATAATAGAACTTCAAGATCAAGCCATTCCTCTCGAGGATCATTACAAGAGAGTTATTGATGGAGTTGAAGAGCCAAGAGAGAACCATGTCATTGCAACGACTCGACTCTTCACCATTGATTTCTTCTGCTTTTGACGATTAGGGAAAACTACCATCAACAAAACCAAGTTTATTTTTTGTGATTAATGCCATCTTCATAGCTCTTTTCCATGTAGGATAATTTTCGTCATTGTAAGTTAAGACCAGGATGGCACCAAGGCAATTAGCCCAGTGGAGGAAATATGGCGAGGAGAGAGACATCATCAATGGAATTGGATTGTCCCAAAGAAAAGTTGGTGGGAGACATGCTGAAAAGGAAAAAAAAACTGGGGATTGAATGGCGCTATAATACCATGTTAAGATGACAAAACATAGAATAGACTTAGAAATAATGCTCTTTATTTCTTACTCACTACAGTATGCTACAAGCTTTTATATACAATGGATGAAGCTATAAGATCCCATAACTCATGGGTCTAATATGGAAGAACATCTTCACAATAAATTTGTACAACTACCTACAATATACAAGAAAAGTAAGGCCAAAATAAATGAGAATCATATCAAATCGTAGCATGCATTGTTGTCTTTCTTAGCTGTTTCAAGTTTTCAACTTTTAGTGACTAATTTGATTATTGGGGAGACCATCTATCAGCACAGCCAATAACTTATTACTGACCCTCTCCTCATTTTATAGGTGCTTCTAGATTAGATATGGGCCACATGACCAATAGCATTAACACTTTAAAGTAAACTTAATTACCTTTTCCTCAACGAAATATTAGTCTTATAACTTACCCATAAATATTGACTAAATAAAATTCAATCTTGATTTATAGTTATTGACATCATTTCTACAATACCATCAAGCATTGTACTAGTGCTCTTCAAATCTTGTTTTTATGGATCCTTAGGTTATCTTTTACTTTTTATGATTGTGAAGAGCAATAGTGCCATATTGTGGAGGATAGTGTGAGTCATTCTTGTTGCTACAAATGGGGCCCAACAAGCATCGAAGTGAAAGACAAGATATAAGAGTAAGTTTGAGTAAAGTAGTTTTGATCTGCAATACAATTATTTTGGATCCATGGTGAAAAATTATTTATAGCTTCCTAATAAACAAAACTCTTCAAAACTATTTCACATTTTTATTAAAAATATATTATTTTAATGTAAAAAATTAATTAAAAAATAATGGCAATTACAAAATCATTATAGCAACCCATGGGGTGACTCGATTTGAGTGGCATTATTAGCCACCTTAGGTGGCCTAGATCAATCGGCCACTCGAGAGCCACCCAATAAGTGGTCTACAGTCGACCATACCATGGGTGGTTAGATTTGAGCCGCCCATGGGATGGCCACCGTTGGAGACGTCGTTGGTGTTCCTTAGGAGGCCAACATGTGGGTGGCTTGTTGTGGCTGTAATTTTACATTTGTCACCCCTTTTTTTTTTTAATAAATCTCTTAAACAATAAAAAATAAATATTCATATTTAAACATACCTTAAAGTGGGATCCACATTTACACAAATTTATAAAACTTTAACCTCAATTTCATTTTTATGCTATTATTAAAAAAACTCCATAGCTTTTACGTCCAAACATAAGAGTTGAAATATTCCAAACCACCTTTTACATCCAAAATGTACTCAAGCTTTAAAGTAATGAGGAAGAACATCATCTTTTGCTGCCAGCAACTAAGTTCTGACAATCAAAACAATCAAGATGATCAAAGTCTTGGTTCACCACTTGAATGGAATTCATCACCTTTATGATACAAAATATGTTCTAAAATTGTAAGAAAATATAATGAAAATGAGGGTATCAAGAAGGCAAAAAATAAAAATTTGGATTCCAACGTTGGATTGTAACAACGATTTATTTAGAACATATTTTGTGCCATTTCAATGTGCAATCGAGTATTAACAAATTGTTCCCATGATATAATGAAGCCCTCTAAGAGTATTGAGTATTGACAAAAAGTTCCAAGTGCGTCTCATAGCGCCCAAAGCCCATTGCCCTTGCCTGAACACACTAGTGTCGCAGGTGGCTTTGCCACTGCTAGGCGGCTTATGCAGCTCTCTCTTCTCCTTCACTTTAAGATAATACTACATTGAGGAGGATTCAATATAAATTACTTGTCTACACTTTAATTGATTAATGTGAGACTTCCATTTCCTTTTTCATATACTTCAAAGAGTTGACATTCTCATTAAACCTTGGAATAGGTCCTCTCATTCTTTGAAGGGTGAGGTTGTCAGTTTTTGCTTAGCCAAAATTCCTATCTCTTGGATGCTTGTTTGAAGAGATAGAAAAGAATGATAGAAGAAATAACAAATAAGTGGAAGGGCCTTCCACTTACGGAAGAAGAAAGTTAGGTAATCTCTCCAATGGAGATAGTTACCAAGATTTCTAAATCTAAAGGAAGGCACAGGCTTTTGGCCCAAATCATTACAGAGAAAGCAATGAATAAAGAGACCTTTAGATCTACTTTAGCAAAGGTTTGGAACTCTGGCGAATGGGTCACTTTCAAAGAGGTGGAAGATAATCGATATCTTTTGGATTTTAGAATATGATAAGGAGAAAGTTATTCAAGGCAGACCATGGTCTTTTGATTTACACTTGGTCAGTCTTCAGGATTTTGAAGGAAGCTTACCACCCCCAAGAGATCCAACTCATGTATGAACCTTTTTGGGTCCAATTTCATAATCTCCCACTAGCATCAATGACAAGGGAAATGGGGGAACTCATCAGATCAGTAATTGGCAATGTTCTCATGGTGGATGTTGATAATGAGGGTATTGCTTGGGGAAATTACTTGAGAGCTCGAGTGAAGCTGGATATGTCTAAACCTCTGGCTCGTGGTGGACTTCTAGATTTGGATGATAAGAAAATGTGGATTAGTTTTAAGTCTGAACGATTACCGAATTTTTGTTTTCAGTGTGGGGCTTTAAAACATAAGGATAGAAAATGCTTACCAGGAGAAAGCTCTTCTATGAAATTTCAAAACCGTATGGCCAATGGTTGTGAGCTTCTTCAATCTTCTCATCTAGAATGGCCAAAAAATATGGTGGTACATCAAAAAATGTTAGCCAAGGCTCCCGCGGGCAAGGGCAATCTGACAAGGAAGAAAGCAGCAGTGATGGAAAAGGAAAGGCCAGCCATTCAGATAGAGGAGGCGCAATCCAAGGAGGCTAGGGAAGAAATTTTGATGGCTCCTGTAGAGAAAGTCCATGAAAATAAGGATGCTGAAAAAGAAAATGAAGACTTTTGTAATCAAGTTAGCAGTGGAACTAATATGGTAAGCTTTTCCTCTACTTGGGGCAAATAAGAATATTCAAGAAGATACTGGGATTGAGAAAAACTATTTCCTCTTCTATGGGTTTTGATAGTGAGAAATCTGCTCTTGATCCCCATATCCAATATAGCTTCCTTTTGTAATGTTGAATGTAGTCTATTGAACCTATCCCCACAAAATCAGGAAATTCATTTTAATAAGCCTACTAAAATAACAACCTGGAAGAGGAGGGCTAGGGACCCATCCCTAGCATCCACTATGGATGATCAAAAGTTGATTAAGGAATTTACAAAAGGAATATTAAGGAAAAGGCCAAATTCTGAGGATGTTGCTAATGTGATGAATAGTTATAGTGCTAAGAATACTAAACCCAGACTCAATCATGCTATGAGCTTAAAGTAGGCTGAATTAGTGGAGACTGCAATGACCCCACCAACAATAATGAATTGCTTAAATTAGAACTATTTGGAACTACAAAGGGCTTGGGAACCCTTGAATAGTTCAAGAACTTCACCACCTAGTGAAAACAAAGTGCCCACAGTTAGTTTTCCTAATTGAAACAAAGTGTTACAGGGAAAAAGTGGAATTGGTAAGGAATAAGATTAAATTTGCAACAGTTTTATAGTTAATATCAAATGGTGGAATGGGGGTTTAGCTCTCATTTGGAAATCGTTTGTGGAAGTTGAACTAGACTCATTCACACAATTTCAATTTTTGCTATGGTTACTATGCCAAAAATTGGAAGAAAATGGCTGTTCATTGGTTTTTATGGGATCCAACTACTGTGAAGAGAGTGGAGAGTTGGGAGCCTTATTTGAGCTATTAAGCCCCCTAACAAAACCTGGATGTATATTGAAAATTTCAATGAAAGCCTTCCACAAAATAAAAAATATGGGACTGCAAGAAGACCTTATGGTCAAATGGAATGGTTTAGAGTAACACTCGATGAGTGTGGCCTAAGCCATTTAGGCTACCAAGGGGACAAGTATTCTTGGTGCAACAACAAGGAGGGGTGGAGATTTTATTAAAGAAAGACTTGATCGTGCATTAGGCAACATTGAGTGGCTTAGTTTGTTTCACAAATACATTTTAGCAATCTAGCTGCCAATTGCTCAGACTATAGCCCTCTCCTTATTTCTTTGCAAAATTTGGATGTGAATAGTAGGAAGTAAAAGATATTCAGATATGAAGTTAGCTGGGCTAAAGAAAAGGGTTGTAACCAAGTGATTCAAGGTGCATAGTTGAGAACTTTAACATTGCTATGCTAGCCAGGTCTCAGGTTTAGGGATTTTGAGGACTTTAACACTGTTATGATAGCCAAACAATGTTGGAGGATTATCCAAAATCCTAACTCATTAGCATCACATGTTTTAAAAGTAAAATATTTCCAAATGCTTACTTCTCACAAGCAAAACTTGGTAGCAACCCTTCCTATATTTGGCAAAGTATGCTGGCAGCAAGACCTCTATTTGAAGAAAGCCTATTTTGGAGAACAGGAAATGGAGATGGTGTTGGCAACTAGTCTGACAAGTGGATCCCTCAACATACTACATTTAAGCCTCAAAGCTCAATCAGATTCCTCCAAGAAGACAGAAGGGTTTCAACTCTTATTGACAAAGACACTAATCAATGGAACCTATCACTCTTGAATGTCATTTTTTTTTTCCAAGAAGAAGCTAATCTAATCAGAAATATTCTAATAAGTCCTTGCAATAGTCATGACAAGCTAATCTGGAGATACACCACCAATGACCTCTTCTCTGTCAAAAGTGCCCATCACCTACATGGAGGATTGCAAGATCAAATCAAAGGTCGAAAATATGTCACCCAGGCCAAGAGCCAAGAAGAAGGATTGGATTAAGATTTGGCACATGGCCATCCATAATACTTGCAAAACATTTCTATGGAGAGCATGCTTATATGTTATTCCTGCCATATCTAACCTCCTTAGGAAAAAGATTGTTGAAAATCCATTGTATCCTTTTTGTTGTCATGAACCAGAGACATTGGAGCACGCTTTATGGGAGTGCATCTCAACTTGAGATGTATGGGGACAATGCTCTAACATAATTAAGGAAAAACATAACTAAAGGGCAGGAATTCAAGAATATAGTGGAGAAAATGTTGGATTGTTAAGTAAGGATGAACTAGAAGAATTCTCAGCAATCTCTTGGAAGATTTGGAAGATGAGAAATCATTTTGTCTTCAAGAATGAATTCACACACCTAAACAAATTAGTGTAGCAATCTCTACAACTTTTGCAAAATCTCAAACAGATTGATCACTTTCCCAATAATGTTAAAGGAAGCCTGAAAGCTATGGAAACAGGTTGGGAAGATCCTCCTCAGAGCATTTTCAAACCCAACTAGGATGTTGCAGTAGACAAGGCTCAATGCAAGGTTGGTATTGGTGTAGTGCTAGACAGGATGAACAAAGACCTATTTCCCGACCCACTTCTAGCAGAGTCCTATGTAGCTCTTCAAGCTATCATCTTTTGCAAGGATCAGGGGGCTAAAGAATATCATAGCAGAAGGAGATGCACTGCAAGTTGTTCAAAGGATTTAGAAATCTGAAGATATTAGAACTTGTAATGGGATGTTTATAGTTGATATTAGAACAATTTTGACTTTTTTGATCATTGGTCTATTAACCATATTGTGAGGGTTAATAATAAGGCTGCTCATGCCTTGGGAAAAAAATGCTCTAGGCATTACTAATGTTCTTATAGATTTGGAGAATTCCTTATTGTATGCATTATAGTTTGAGGTTATCAATAAAGTTCTACTTTCTATGAAAAAATAAAAAAAAGAGTTGACATTCTCCATTAATATACAAGATATTATATTATATATATATATATATATATTTGTTTTAAATACCCAAAATAGATTTTATTTAAGTAATAATATCTAACATGAATGTGTCATAACCAATAAATAGAGAATATTAATAAATACCATATATCTATCAACCTCCTCCTTTCTATGTTAAATTATATCAAACTACATGATTAATTTCAATATTAATATTGTTTGTACGTAGTTCCATGTGTCTTATATTATCCACAATTGATTTCACCCTCCAAGCAGCTTACAAGCTTTATACTACCCAAAATGCCCTAAGTCTGTCCTTTCACAAGGTTTAGTGGTATTTACAATCGAATATGCATTCCCCTAATGGCTACATCTCCTATTGAATATATTTTCACTATCCAATAATTATATCAGATCTGGGATAAGGGTTGTATTCAAGAGATTTTTTAGAAAGAGGAAGCTGAACATATTTGTAGCATCCCTTTAAGCACATTGGGACTAGAGTATAAATTGATATGGGGATATACTAAGGATGGGTACTTTTCTACTAGAAGTGCTTACTTTGTATAGCTAAATAGAAAAAGAAAACTAAAGGGAGAAACCTTAAAAGAGGAGACAATTGATGAAAGATAGAAGAGTATGTGGAATTTGAATGTACCTGGAGTGGTGAAGATGTTTTTATGGAGAGCAGGGAATAATATCCTACCTACAAAGGAAAATCTATTTATAAAGAAAATTGTTGACAACCCCCTATGCCCGATATGTTACAGAAGAAAGGAAATTGTAACACATACATTATGGAGCTACCAAGCAGCTTGTGAGGTGTGGGCAGAGGACACTAGTCTAGTTTAGAAATAGGCAGTAAATGAGGTAGATTTGGGAGAAAATGTTGGAAAGGTTGAAGAAGGCAGAAGTGGAAGTGATTGCTGGCATTATGTAAGGATAAGAAATGAATTCATATATGAGGAAAAGTTTGATGGTCCAAGAAATGTGTTACAAAGGGTCAAAGACAATTTAGAAGAGTTCCAGTCTGCACAGGAGATGATGAGTGGCAAACAAACATAAGCAAATGCTAGAACGATTGTTCAAAGGTGCAGAAAACCAAACAAGGGTTATGTCAAGGTGAACTGGGATGCTTCTTTGGACTTAAAATAGAGGAAAATGGGAATAGGAATCATTACCAGAGATGAAAAGGGAGAAATCATGGCAGCTGTATGTGCACAAAAAAAGCTTGTTTCTTAGCCTGTTCTAGTAGAGTGTCTTGCCTTTCAGAGGGCTCTTGTACTGTGTGAAGAACTTGCTTTTAGAAATGTGATATTTGAGGGTGATGCATAGATTGTTATCAATGCTGCCAAAAGAGAAGTGGAAGATGTGAAGCCCCAAGATTTCGCTTAGGATTGGATAGATTCTAAAGTGTTGAGGCATGCAACACAAGGTTACCTCCTCATTTATGACAATTAAAATGCAATGCGCCTAGCATGTATCTAGCAATATGCAATATTAACAGCAGATAATTTTTTTCTTTGAGCAATATATACAGTACCAGAATGCTAATCCCAAACTTAACTACTTTTCCATAACTATTCACATATACCGAATGCAAATAAACCATTTGGAGACTAGTTTAAACCATTTATGAACAAAAATAGAGTTTCTACAACATGAGCTCTCTCAAACCTCAAAAGAGAAGTACTTAGTACAGATTATAATATCTTAGTCCTCATCCTATACTTTTCAAAAGTTCTAAGATCTCCTTCAAAATTCCCACAATGTCCTTCTCTAGCAGTATAGTAATATTCATGCAGCAGCGTATCGGTTGGAAGCGATTGCCTATGGTAAAATCAATACTACTCGGTTCTGGCCAAGCCAACCTTAGTTTGGTCCAATTTCGTTCCATCAATCCCTGTCACAATACCTACCATTCAGGGGGGAATGATAGTTGGGACAACTACGGTGAAATTTGATTACAAATCTCAGCAAGTTAACAAAAACTTAAACTGACAGTTTAAAAATGCATGCATGACAGCAAAAGCATGAATGCAAAACGTAATCATAAATAAACATGATATGACTTGAAAAATAATATGACTTAAATTGACATGAAAAGAACTGAACGGACGTGAAACGAACATGACATAAAGCTGAACATGAAACTGAACATGAATTGAACTTGAACTGAACGTGAACTGAATTGAGATTGAATACGAACTGAATTGAATGTTAAATAACATGAACGTGAACGTGAAATATATGAATATGGAATTTTGTTCAATAATTAAGCATGATTAATAAAAATGACCATATGGGTGCTACACGGTTCCCCTTAAGCCATGTGTCACTGCCGATTACCGCATCACAATACATGTATATGCACCAACTGTGAGTGTGTTAACATATGTATCAGTTCACATGTATCTGCACCTACTATGAGAAAAGTAATGTATGTATCTCATGACAAGTATTCACCAGCATGAGTGCGTATAACATGAGATTGAAAGTGTGGGAGGCACCATTGGTGTAAGTGTCTAATTTCGCTCTGGTGACTAGTTAATTAGGTCTCATTCGAAACCTGTTAATCTTTACCTTGTCAATCCAAAAAATTTCACACTAGTTTAGACACTCTAATGTGAACAAAAGAATTCCACTAAGATATTATCTTATCATAGAACTTATGGTAGTGATAACTATAAACAGACTTGACTGACGTGGAAATATTGTTTTTGAGACATACACTGTACTCGAGACATGATGTGACATGAAATGCAAGGATAGATGACCAGACATAATATAACGTGACATGTACGTGGGATGAGCGACATGGCATAACATGAAACAGACAAACATTTTGTGACATGACATAATGTGTAACAGATAAACATTTCGTGACATAATAAAATGTACAAAAGATAAACATTTTGTGATATGATAAAATGTGTAACAGATAAAAATTTTGTGACATGATAAAACGTATAACAGATAAACATTTCATGACATAATAAAATATATAACAGATAAGCATTTCGTGATATGATAAAATGTGTAACAGATAAACATTTTATGACATGATAAAAAGTGTAACAGATAAACATTGTAGTGACGTGACATAGCATGACATATATAAGAACATAAGAAAATGAAGAATTGTTCTCTTACCAACACACATACACAATAATCCTACATAAGTTAGAAGCTAACTTATAGTGAGCGTAGCATGATGAATTAAACGAGTGAATTACGAAAAACTGTAAGGAGAGATTTCTAAAGTTCAGAAACTCCTAATTAATATAGTAGAAACATAAAAATACTGACTTAGAGGAAAATGATCATTTTACCCATAACTTAAGGATTTCACATCCTAACTCCAAAACTCACTAAAATTTACATTTCTCATGTAAATTTTGTCCTAAATCCAAATATCTAATTAGAAAATTTTAAAACATATCACAATTAGGTCAAACATGCACATGCCTAAGCATTTATAGGCCAAAACCCTTAATTTTTGTTGCAATTTTATCAAACCTCATTCCTCATGCTTAAAGTAAAATATTGCAACATAAAAAATAATATCCTTTGGTCAAATAACATACTAAAACAACCAAAAAAATTTATATCACAAAAACCACAAATTTCTTCAATACAAAACTTCAAGTTTTTAACCTTAAGCACAACCCTTGACGTTAAAGGTTTTTATCTCTTTTCAAAATAACTCCAAGAACTCCAAAATCTCAATAACATACCTCCAATATATTCATAGCACACTCTTAAGAACTATCAAGCTTTGAATCATCACGCCAAAATCACAAAAATCTAACTTAAAGCATTCGGCATTTACACTTTCACCACAATCGAATATATTTGGTTTGGTTTTTTATCTGAAATATTTTATGAAATAAATCACAAATAAACAATATCATATGGTTATAAATCAAGTCCTAGAATAGATATAAGCATTAAACTTAAAATCACATTGCAAAATTTGAATCAAAACATAGATATATCCAAAAACCTCAAAAAAAATTTTAAGCAAAAAAAAAAAAAAAAAACCAAAAACCAAAAACCTCAAATATGTGACCTATATGAACGCCTTCATGCATAAAAACTCATATCTTTAAAACCACACCATAAATCCTCAAACTAACATCCTAGCATGTAAATAAAAGTCATAGGAACATCACATATGAATATTAAAGTCATTGGAGCATGCTTTCACAACAAAAGATTTGAGCTTGGTCAAAATAGAATCTGTTTTCAACCTCCCAGTTTTCAACTTTTTAGATCTTTGCAAAACTCTTATAAAAAGCTTATAATATAAAATGAATCCTCATAAAACTTATATATTAGCATGTTAAATATAATCTATAAAAAGATCAAACCAATATCTTGACAGGCACACCATCAAAAAAATCAAAGAATCACACACTGTCTAGTTTATCACCCAGAATGACTTATTCATACTTAAACAGACTTTTTACTAATCAAATGACCATGGACACAAAACATATTAACATAAACTAGACTTGAATGAGAACAACTTATGTGAATGATACTTCATGAGAAAACACTTTAAACAATTTCAAAAAAGTCAAGCAAGGTAAGCCAGAAAAATTTTTCCGAGAGCTTCTCTGATTTTCTCTCCAAGAAAAGGGTTGCAAAGTGACCAAATGCAAGGGGAATGGACATAGACATGCTTTTAACATTTGGAGGGGGTGATAGGAGGTGTGTGAAAGACACTTTGAGTGATGGGGTGTCAACCAAAACCAGCCCATAGTTTTCTGCCAACAGCTATCGTGTGAGAGGGAAGGGTGAGGTGGCTCTTGGCCTTCCCATCAAGCACTGTTTGGGGCTGCTTTGGGCAATGATAGGATTGCCATGGTAGGGGAGAAACTTCCTCCACAAGCCTTACCTTGGTGGCTCAATTTCGTGGGCCTAAATGGGCCTTAATTGAATGGGCTTCCATTTAGGGTTTCAATGGGGTTTAGGTTGCTTTCAAGTCCAAATCTATTTTTTCTTGGCCCAATAAAATTACCAAGGTATAAAAGATTAAATAAGGATATAATAACATGAATCTGAGTAGTTAATAGCATGTGAACGTGATTCCAAGTGACCAATACTAATACTATTAACCAAGTGTGGCTAAGATCTTGCCAAATATCCAAATAAAGTTTCATTAACCTAATTTGGACATTCCATATTGTGATTTTAAAAACACTGGTTTAGGTGCTAACACCGAGACTACTATTCACTCCGAAAAAGTGAAAAATAAACTTTACACTGTAAAATCCTAAATAATAATATCAACCTTAAAGTGTAAATCTTTTATCAAAACTTGATTCTGAAGTGCCTCAAAAAACTCAAAATGTGTTTTCGAACAAGTGTTATTCCGAAAATTGAAAATTGTTTTATTGCGCCATAAAATACTAAATATTCCTCTAAGTCTAATGGAGCAGACCGTTTTTCATTCTAACTCTTCTAAGTACTTCAAATAAATAAAATCGCATTTCTGACACCATAGTGAGTAGCAAACCTAACTTTGCTAACAGACTAAAAGCTATACGATTGATTAATTCGTTAAAACTTATAGAGTTTTCACGAGATTCCTAAAATTTAAAGAAATTCATCCGTTAAATTTCTAGTAGGCTGTTACAGAAGATATGTCATAGTATGGTCATATTGTTGAAGATCTAAATGTTCTTAGAAGGGAGAGTGGATTGGAAGGTGTAAGGGAGGGGAAACATACTTGCACATATGTTAACAAAGCATGCTTTGTGTGTTAAAGAAGAGAGGGTATGGATAGAGGAAGGGCCAACTCTGTTTATGAGTACTGTCTTGAGAGAAAGGAGATGTAATGCATGAATATTACAGGTATCATATAAGATTGGTTTTGCACTAAAAAGAAAATTTTCAGATATGATACTAATCTTAGGATTTGAACGATATACAACCAAAATTATATACACAAAAATGCAAATAATATAGTCCAAAGTGCAAATGATGCTTAAACTAGAAATTATAATAATATAATGAGCTCGAGTTTACAAAATAATATATAAATAAATAAATCACTGGTATTTTCATGACAGTCTCACGTAGTTGTCTTACATATACTGGTCAATGCGAAATCTGTTTTTTTTTTGGTACAGTGCACTGGCGTCTACATATTTGTCGCGGATAATATTGTTATAACTTTGGTTAAACTAGGAAATAATATATTGTTCTTTAATTATTTTTTTTTTATTTTTTGGTCGCTAACCATGCACGCGGTTCTATGCACCAAAATTTCTCCAGCTTTCTATGAGTCCAAGTCTATTATTTCATTGTTTAGATCAGCTCCAATGCCAGCCCCTTTTCAACACATCTTAGAGAAAGTTCGATGGCGTCTCTCTAGGTGGCTTATTAATGTTTAGGTATTACGTGAAGAGGGAGAGGGGAAGGCCACATGGGGAGTACTAGGATTCCTATAATAATAATAATAAAAAATATTAATATATTGAAAAATATTAATATTATAACTTAACAATAATAAAATCTTAATTTTAAAATAAATTATAAACATGTCAAAATATGTTAATTCCGTGTTAAGAGAATTGATTCGTTATTGATTTATTTATAAATCGTATTTTAACAGGTCAATCCATTTTTATCCGAACTCATTAATATTAAATTTAAATTTATTAATTTCGTGTTATATTCATGTTAGATTTACCAGGAGTGTTATATATTTTATTTTTTCAACTTTAGAATAATGCGTCTCTCCCTATTTGCAACATGGAACTATGACGGTAATAAATTATCATTTGACGAATTGATTCACCGCTATGCCAAACTCGGACTCGAGTCAAATTGCCCATCCTCTTAATCCTAATCGTAATCCTAATCGGAAGATGATATAGCCTTACAATTTATTTACAATTTATCAATAAAATAAGTTTTTTTTTTTTAAATTCCAAACAAATCAAATCAAAATCAAAATCAAAATTAATATTTAAAAAAGTAGTTTTTTTTTTTTGAGAATGAAATACTTCTGCATTCATGCATAGATAAAATATTCAAATACATCATAAACCCAACAAGGTGCTTAAGACAAACAAAAGAAACAACAATTAAGGAAGGACACGCCCAGCATCCACTTCAAGTCTGCTACGAAGAAAATCTGGAGGATCATTCCACCATTGCAGTGTATCATCCACAAACTTTGCTTGACGAGCCAGAATATGTGCAGCCTCATTACCATGTCTTCCCACATGCAGAACTTCAAAATATTCAAAAGTGGACAGAATCTTCTTCACCTCATGAATTAAAATACTGCACCTATCCAAAATCTCCCCCCTAGAGCATATAGCTTCCATCACAGCAAAAGAATCCCCTTCTAAAATCAGATGAGAAATACCCAAGTGAGAGGTTAATTGCAAACCCCTAAGTGCAGCAAGAGCTTCTATGTCTTCTACCTCATGAATACCCAACTCCCTTCTAGACATTGCCATAACCAAGCATCCCTTATCATCCCGTAAAACAGCACCCACCCCAGAACAATTCAAGGCCTCAAAAATGGCTCCATCTACATTCAGTTTGAAAAACCCACAAGGTGGAGGTAACCAACACAAAGTTGAAGACTGATGATGAACACTCACATGCTTACGAAGTAACTGAAAGTTCTCAACATAATCAAGACAATTTCTCACCACATCACACACATCAAGAGTGCTGGTTTGCTGGAAAAACTTCAGGTTTCGAAATTTCCACACACCCCAAGCAATTATCAAGAAACGGGTCAAGATAAAATGGTCATTAAGGCGTATAATTGCTTTAATAGTAGAGAGAAAACAAGGATAGCCAAATAACAAACTCAGATTTCTTCCAAAAAACATTTCCCACACTCTGAAAAAATAAGGACACTGACAGAGAATGTGAGAAACATCCTCGCAAGCATTGTGACAAAAATCACAAGTAGAAGAACCCAGAACATGCCTCTGAAATAGGAGCTTTTTTGTGGGCAAACTATCCTTGCAAGCCCTCCAAATAAAGTTTTTAATTTTATTTGGAAGCTGTAAGTTCCACAAAACCTTCCAAAAAGAACAAGGATGATCTTGATTACTAGAACCATTCCCCAAAGCAGATTTCAGATTAAGGGCAAGATGATAAGCTGACTTTACAGAAAAAATACCAGATCTAGTGCCACTCCACACTAATTTATCAACACCCCAATGTAAGAATAGAGGAGTTTTAAGAATAGTTTGAGCCTCAAAAGGAAGAAATACCTGGTTTACCAAATCCAAATTCCACCCACTAGGCGTAGAAGGATCCATTAAATCAGCCACAACAGCATCCTCAGCAAGGGTATTACATCTAGTAACAACCTGTTTTGAATTCAAGTCAGCAAGCCAATTATCTCCCCAAATCTTGATGTTATCACCCTTGCCAATACGCCATAAACTCCCCGCTTTGATAACAGGTTTTGCTTCAAAAATGCTACGCCATACATATGACGGCTTAGAGCCAAGCATCGAAGATAGAAAATCAGTATTAGGAAAATATTTTGCTTTAAAAACTGAAGTGAAAAGAGACCCTTGTGAGTGAAGTAAGCGCCAACCTTGCCTTGCCAATAAAGATATATTAAAAACCTCCAAATCCCGAAAACCCAAACCACCCATAAATTTAGACTGACACATTTTTCTCCAATTCAGCCAATGTATCCTTTTTTCTTGACCTCTTTGACCCCACCAAAACCTTGCAATCATCCCCTCAAGCTCTTTACAAAAACCCCTAGGAATCTTGAAACAACTCATAACATAAGTCGGAATTGCTTGAACTACCGCTTTGATCAACACCTCACGGCCAGCTTGTGATAATAATTTTTCTTTCCAACCTTGTAACTTTGCCCAAACTCTATCCTTAATACCTTTGAAAGTCTGATAACGCGATCTTCCCACAAAAGAAGGAAGCCCAAGATATTTAGCATGGTGCTGAATATCTTGAACCCCCCACACATCTTTAATAGCACTTATCACACTTGGATCTGTATTGCGACTGAAAAGCAATTCAGTTTTGCCCATATTTAACTGCTGACCCGATGCCACACCATAACAACATATCAAATTTTTAAGATGCTGATTTTCTGAAATAGATGCTTGACAGAAAATGATACTATCGTCCGCAAAAAACAAGTGACTGACCCGAGGAGCATTAAGACACACACTAACACCCTTTAGAAGTTGCTGCTCTTCAGCTTGCTTCAATAATAAAGAAAGTGCCTCCGCACATTAATCCCAACCGCAAAAGCATCAATAAATAAAAAAAAGAAATTCAAACAATCCTAAAATCTTATTTTCAAAAGAATTAAAATAAAATGTTCTAAAACTCAACAAGTTGCAAGAGTTGCACGTCTTAAGAATGTATTTAGTATTATTCAACTTTAAATATATTAATATTAAAACTTTAAGAAACATTAGGGTATGTTTGGATGTCATTTCTCAAAATTTCCTATAATTTTATCCTCAAACATCACTCAAATATAAAATAATTTTAAATTTTAAATTTTTAACTTTTTCATCTAATCATTATTTAAATATAAAAATTAATACAATTTTTACATACTTTAAAACAAAATTAAAAAAATCAAATTTTTACAAACTTTAAAATAAAAATTATATTCAAACAAATAACTATATAATATTTTTATTTAATTTTTTATCACCCAATTTTTAAAATTTAATAAAATATTTTTAACTTAAATCATTATACTATTCACTCCGAACATCCAAAGATGTCGTTAGAAAGACGAGGGGGACCTTCTGATTTTGCCGGTGCACTAACATGGGAGAGGTCCTTTGAGGATGATGGACCTCACCCGTACCGTTGACAAAACTGCCTGTAAATCAGGTTGTCCAACACCTCTTCTTACTGTCTTTTGTAGCTGTACCCAAAAAAGCCGTAGGCACTTTCTGGTATATTCCACGGCCATGTTTTAGTATCTTTGGACCCCATTCCAAACACTCCCTTCCCCCGAAAGCCCGTCGGACCTCCGCGCTTCCGATTCCGGTACGATTGCATTCCTCAAATTTTTCGTTTTTTTTTTTAAAAACTCTGATTGTGCCTTTATTGGTCATATAATCTATGTGATAACGGGGAGATTGTTACCATTAGGTGTAGTTTCCGCCATAATTCAGCGTTTACAGAAAGTTACGCGATTCAGACCACCGGATTAAGTTGAAATAACGTTGTTTATGTTGGAATTGCGGTGAAGAAACCCCCCCAAAAAAAAACCAAACCATTACTTTGATGATTTCTGCTGTTCAGATCCAAATTAATTGACTCGTTCTGTCCCTAGATTATGTGTGTAGTTTTGTAAGCTAGATATTTTTTGGTGTATTTTCTCAGATTTTTGGCATTGTGTTAATCTAAAGGAAGTGTGTGGATTCGTATACTTCATCGTGTATCTAATTTTCTTTTTCGACATTTGAATGTTAGAACTGTTCGCTTTTTTTTTTTTTTTTCAAGATTCTCTGTTTTGTTGTATCTTCAATTGAACACCGATATATGCAATTAAACACCTTGAAGAATCTATTTACCATTGGGGAATAATCTCTATGTCAACCTCATGCAACTAAACTCCCTTTTCTGGTTTACACTAGTTTACTGAATAATTTATCCTTTTTCTTTGCTACTCATAGATTTGCTTCTTAAAAATCTTCTTTAATAGCGTGTTCTGTTACAGTTGTTCTTCTTTATGAGGTGAGGTAGGCAAGTTTTGATGATGGCGGACTTACCAGGTTATCTGCGCGCCTGCTTGCAGAGCGGCAAACTTGCTTTGTTGGCAATTTTGGTCTCTGGAGGAATTGTATTGCAAATTTTGGTAAGTACCGTCTTTTCTTTTGATCATATTTGGATTATTAATATAAACTGAAGCAAAAAAGTTGTAGTGCCCAAGTCTATTTACCGTATTTCTTACGTATAATGTGTGATGCTTCAGGCATGTGCTTTGTACAACAATTGGTGGCCGATGCTAACAGGTAAAGCCTAAAGTTTTTGCCCTTTGATGTTAGAATTGCATCAATAGGTTCTCCATATGAGTTGTACCACTTTGGCGCTTCTTAGTAGGTTTTTAACTACAAAGATAGGGTTTTTATTTTTTTCGTGGGAGGGGAAGGGGGAGCGGGGGGAGGGAGATAGTTGTGACTTAAGGGCTCAATCCACTTTATGCTATATACTTCGTAGCTTGACGGTTTTAGTTTTACCTGAATTCCTAGAGCATAATAAATAATTGGTGGTCGAATTCAACTAAAAATTCCTGATCCTGTGTGGTATAGGTTAAATTTTCTAGGATTGAATTAGATACTGTATTACATACACACAACTGTTTGTATGCATGCAGAAGCAGATTCGTGCCAACTGTTGTTGCTCATAACTTGCATGTCTTGATTTCATGGATCAGTTTGGTAATTTCTTCTTGCTGCACACTTTGATATGATTTTTTTTGGGGGGTGGGGGAGTAATTCTTCCTTGCTACTGACAAGCGAGTGCACTGTTTACATTTCAATTCTTCAGTTGGATTAATGTTGCCACAAGTGGGATGTTACCAAAGAATGAAAGCTAGTTTGAGATTTCTTCTATATAAATGTTGGTCCCAAGAGTAACATTTTCACATTTTTATCTTGTAGTATTGATGTATGTGCTCCTTCCCATGCCTTTGCTGTTTTTGGCGGGATCTGATAGTAGTTCTCTATTCTCTGAATCTGAGAGCGGGCAAGTCCTTTCTTAAAATCTGACCAGAAATTGATTTTTCCATTTTCTTGAATTTCAGATGAAGAATTGAATTAATTGTTTAAATTATTCTTGCTTCTTATTGGATGATGAAATAGCTGGGTGAATGCGACTAAATTCTTGACTGGAGCTTCAGCTATTGGAAGCATTGCCATACCAGTTATACTAAAGCATGCTGGTGTCATTGGTTGGGGAGCCCTGGCAATGGAGCTCTCATCCTTTTTCATATTTGTATTATCGATCATGTGTTACATTCGTATGAGTGCTGAAGATTATTACAGTGCGCTTTGAGATATGGCTCTCCGGGAGCCCTTGCTCTATTTGTGTAAAGAAATATCAGTTTAGTTCCATTTCTTGGGATTTTTATTTCTTATTTTTTTTTAAGCTACATATTTGTCGCTTTACTGTGATTGATATTTTTTTGTCCATTTGATGAGTGCATTTATCACATTGGATATGTTTTGAAACATTTTGTTGCAAAGAATCTCTTATTTAATTATGAATAATGCTATACACTATACTTTCATCTCACTTCCATCCCATTATATAAGATATGACACATTTATCACCATTGGATGATAAAAAATTATTCAATAAATGATCATTTAATGATGATAAATATATCACATCTTACATAATAAGATGAAAATGAGATAATTGTGTAATGTATAGAATTTTTCGCTTCAAAATGGTTGGTTTTGGCGATGGACTGTTTGTTTAAGTTCTTTTCTTTATTCTCAAGAGTAAAAGCATAGATTGGATTCAATTGAATCTAGAGGCTAACCTGATCAATTATTTTGTCGGTGGTTCCTGGAATGGCAATCTCACTACTGATTATAATTTAAAGTGAAAGCTAAATTCATGCATTCATAATAATATCAGTGAGCCAAGGTTGTTATTAAAATGCTCTGTCTGAGCTTGCTGTTTGAAGATTCAACTACATCTCTAGAATTTGGGATGGTAGGAAGTTGCAAAACTGCCATCTTGGAAAGTGATACCATTGCAATCACCACCGATGGTACTTCTGTATCAATGTTATGAACATTACCAATACTAATATCATTATATCCTAGCTGTGTTATCATAAAATCATTATTACTATTATAGTGGCAGTCAATCTTCTATAACCCAACCCTATTCCGGTAATCATTGAATAGCTCACTCTCCTACCAAATCCTAATGATCCCTGAACTCTTTGCAGAATACCCTAGGCCGCTTTACTAATAGTAGCTCAAGTATCGTTCCATCATTAAGAAGATTAAATTCAGAACCAAAACCAGTTAAAATTTTCATCATTACCATCACATCCACATCCTCGAACCTGAGAAGAATCACAGAAGCAATACATATAAAACTTGAACATCAGGACACACTAAGCTTATAAACCAGCCAAGAACCAAGGAGTTGCAACACTTTAACTCGTGGTCGTGGGTATGGAGTGCCAAAACTGTACGAGATTTCAACTGTTGCTATTTCACTCCTAATTTGGAACTTGTGATTACATTGACGCATACATCATTTATGTTTGCCAGCTTAACCACTCAACTTGTAGGGTCTAAAACCACTGCCCAGTCAACAATCTCAATTACCATAATAATAATGGCAGATCACAAAATCCTGATCATACTTCAACTGTTTTACACCTATGTCGAGAACCTCTCCAAGGCAGGGCTTTTCAGACCCATTCCTGCAGAGTAAACCTCGGTCCCGTGTACCGTACCCTCGGAAGTTTTCCTATACGAAACTGGTTAAACCGCTAGCTTTTCACCAGGGATGCGGCCCCAAATGATTATTTGCACCCATGAGGTGTTGAACTTTGGATCTCAAAGAGAGTGATACCCCAAAACAGTACTTCAACTGTTTTACACTTAATAATAATCTCCCCATAAAAATTGAACAGTTGGATGACACCATGTGCAAATCCATATATCTAAGGTATAGCAAGCAAGAATCTCAATGTCAAATTATCCAAGTTATACAAAACAACTGCAATAGAAAATTCCCAACACAAAATCTTTCAAATGAAACACATGTATCCAAGAAACTCGTAACCAAAAGCCAGCAAATAGTTTACAGCTAAAGTGCATAAAATGCCTCTGAGCTAACCAAATTTCTTGCAGTTCCATTTTTCAACCAGAAAGGCACAAAATTTAAAGCAAAAACTCTCTTTCAAGTTAAAATCTATTGAGTGATAAAGTAAACAAAGCAGCGAATCTAGCTCTAGGAAGCACAAAAAGAAAAAGAAACCAAGAATAAAATTTGACCGCAAAAATTATTTGAATAGAACTAAAAATATGCATTATAAGCCATGTTCAAGTGAAAATTTTAATCCCGCTACATTCTTCAATCACATAGCTTAACCATACGCTCAAGAACAGAAGTAAATAAAGAGAAGTAGCAAAGCCCATGTTTAATAGGATTATATTCAGAACCCTCTTGAATTTCAGATATGATAAACAAACCCACAAAAGGGTCTCTCTCAGTTTCAGTTTGGAGCCTTTGTCTGTCTCTCTCAGAACACCACGCGAAACTGGGGCGCGTCGGAAGCGCTCGCGGGAAGGATCTCCCAGCGGCAGGGCTCGAGCTCGTCGGAGACGGGGCAGTAACCGGCGAGAGTGACCTTGTCGGCTGTGGCGGCAACGGACCCGAACTCGAAGACCGTTATGTCTGTGGGTCTGGGGACCTCGACGGCGCCGTGCATGCCGGGAACTTCGGCAGGTTTCGAGCTGGGATTCTCTGGGGGTTTGGTTTTGGATTCGGGTTTGGGTTGCTGTTGCTGGGGCTTGCCTCTGAACCAAGAGAGAAGACCCATGGTTCACAGACCAGATAAGCGGAGGGTTTCGGCGCTGGTGGGTTTAATACGATTTTGTGGGTTGGGTTTTTAATCCAATGACGTAAATACCCTTTTTTGTATAGATATAAAATGAGGTAAATAACTTAAATACGAAAATGTGTAAAATGAAAATACTTTTTTGATTTTTTGTAAGAGTTATTCATTTTTTTTATTTGGTTGACACTTGAAATTGATACGGTAATAAATTTCTGGTGTTTGATTGCATTAAAAACCATGTTATTTTTATGAATTTATATATTAATACTTCGATTCATAGTAATAATATACTCTAGAAAATTAGAAAAAATTATTTTATTTGAAATAATAAAATACTTTTTAGAGTCGTCGTAAATCCAGAGTGAAAGAATGGAGCATTGGAGAGAGAAAACATGTATGAGCAGTGGTGTTTGCAAATGCAAATGTAAATACAAAATCATATGTTTTGGAGATTATCTTTGTCATTCAAGAAAAATTCAGACATTAGATTATGTATTTTTGAGCTATAATATTTATTATTATTATTATTAATTATTTTTTAAAATTAATTATATATATATTTTATAATTAAAACCCACTACATAAGATTGAACATCAACAAATATATGGGTAGTGAGTGTGATGAGAGAGAAATAAGTGATAAAATAATATATGGATGGTGAATAATTTTTCTCCAAACTTGCAAAATTACTCTTAGTCTGATATGGAAAAAAATGCATTTGCATAAACCAATGTTGTGTACTTAATTTATTAGGAAAAAGTTTGTTTGCATTGGTGTTTGCATACACCAGTGCCAATGCTCTAAGAGAGAGAAGAAAATTCAAATCTAATAACCTTTAGAGTACTAGCATTTGATTAATTATCCCAAAAGTTAAAAGTTTGGCTAATATTTTACTTTTTAGCTTTTGGCTAGTCACTAAAAGTTTAAACTCTACATTGGATTAATTATTACACTATTTATAATAATAAAATATTTTTATTTTTTATTTTTCATTTCCAATGCAATTTTTTTATATGTTTAAATATTTTTTATTTTTATTTTCATAATCTCCAATAATCTCAAACAATCTTTTTCATTTTAATCACAATCCAACTGTCTATACATATGACTAATGGGAAATAATAAAAAATACATATGACTTAACTACAGTTCAAGTCATATATGACTTATGTGATAGATTTACTGTAGCTCTTATGATGGATGACTTTAGTTTGACTAATCCAATGTGGCCCAAATATTGATGATATTAGCTAAATTTATAACTTCACTCGCATTTGGCTAAGTCAATGTGCTCTTAAGCTTATTTGCAATAGCAAAAAAAATTCAATAAAAGTCTTTTCTTTTTATTTGATAAAAAAAAAAAAGATTATTTATCGTCTAGGTGGAAGGAAAAGCGTAAAACAAGAAGTAGAAATGATTGGCACGGTTTGGATTGCAAGATAGTCTCATCTCATTTTATATCAACATCCAAACACCACAAATTTGAATACTTTTCAATTCAAATTTGTAATTTTTTCATCTAATCATTACCTAATTGTTACAACTTTCTTAAACTTACAAACAAAACACGAAAAGCAGTTTAACTTTTTCAAATTCCAAAATAAAAATAATATTCTAATAATATTTTAATTTCATAATATTTTTGTTCAACTTTTTTTTCTCTCATTTCCAAAATCCTATAAAATATTTTAACTCAAACTATTTTATTATTATTCACAAACTATTTTACTATTATTTACAAATTTATCACATCATCTCAACATCTAAATAATGCTTAATTGTCTTGAAAGGGGATAAGTAATTTTCCACTTCATGTACATAATTTTTTTTATTGATTCATTAGCCATGTTTTACTAATAGCTTTTTTTATCATTCCTAAACAAGGCAAGAGAAGAAAATGTTTTCCTAGAAAAATCTTCAATTGAAGCAAAAACGTTAGTTTTAAAATCATTTATGAGCATACAATTTAGGGTAATGAAACATTAAATATGTCACACCCCGTACACGAGATGAACCATTAAAATCCGATCAACCCAGACATCAACTTAGCACTAGTAAAGTCTAGGCATTTACCTATTGTCAATGGTGATCTATCTCTGGTTTAGGGAGGCAAGTGTGTGCAACATCCAACTGGGGCCTAGCGACATGGCTTGGTACAAAGAGTGGGTGACAGAGACACAAAACAGAGAAGGGTCAGAGAGAGAGAACAACTGAGAGATATATATATATATAGAGAGAGAGAGAGAGAGAGAGAGAGACTCACCAGTAAGGTAAGACAGCATCGAGGATAGAAGAGGAGTTGGACTGCATGGCATGTCATTGTCGATGACATGTGGTGTTTGGCGGCCTAGTTGGTAGTTCTTGAGTAGAGGTTGCCAATCGTGACAACTGAGTGTGACGAGACTCTGGGAGGCGGAAGAGCCTAGGAAAAGGCTTGAGAGAGAGAGAGAGAGAGTATGTGTGTGTGTGACAAGATGGAGAGCAAAAACAAAAGAGTGAGAGACAGATGGAGGCTGAGAAATTGAGAGAGAAATAAAGAAATAGACAGAGAGGACTTACCGCTGCAGCTGAGCACGATTTTGGTGTGCAGCAACTTGGCGTGTTGTGGGTGGTTAAGAGATGAGAGGGAGAAATGGAGAAATGGAGAAAGAAAGTGAGGGAGAGGGAGAGAGATGAATGAAAATGAATACTGCTATTGGCGCTAGAGGAAGAGGAGCTGCGTGGTGAGGTGACGATAAGAATGATAGTAAAGGGGTGGGCATTAAGATTTTATTGTAGAGGGGAGAGTTTGATTTGGGGCAAGGGGCGCTAGAGGTAGGATATGGGTAGAAGAAAGAAGGAAAAATATGGTTTAGGGCATAACGTAAAATGGCATCATTTTTTGTTTCTTCGATTTTTTTATATAACTGGGCAAACTGGATTTGGGGTCTTGGGTTTGGTCTTCTAATGGGTCGGGTTATTATAAAATATAACTAAGTTCTCTCTCTTCATGTAGGAGAAGTGAGAGTGTAGTCTTGTTTTAGGGAAAATCTTTTCTCTTAATCTTCATGATGGATAAGGTTGTTCAGGTGTACAAAGGAGAATTATAGTTTAGGAACTCACAAAGTTAGAGGGAATCTATCACTAATGGAGGACAAGTTAAACAATGTAATTATTACAAAATTAAACACAATAGAGCTAGTGAAGAAGGGAAGAAAATGTATGATTGCATGCCTTGTATAATAGAAAGAACTCAAAAATGAGATTTTAAGGTCGACAATATTGAAGGTTTGAAAATAGAGGGAAGGGCTACTTTTAGAGATCTGGGGTTTAATGTCTTCCTCATTGACAAGATCTATCTAAAGTGTTGTGAGTATTGTTCCAAAAAGAGGGAAGGATTCCCTTCACATAGGCAAAATGCTGGCATTATAGAGGTAACTAGGATAGAAGTAAGGAGAGCAGTATGTTGTAGAGAGTCTAGCAGATGTGGGACAACATAGGGAGACGAATGAAGAGTTCGCACTCCAAGATAACACGAAAGAGCTCAAAGGGCAGCAGGTGTCGTACCCAAGGCCTATGCTCCATCAAAGACATTACAACAAGAGTACGCATGGGAAGAAGGTATACGGACCTACAGGCCATATCGTTTGACCTTAGAAGTATGGCCTAACGCGATGTGGGAGACTCTCTCATCAGAAGAAGATATGGGGTTTTTTCCTAGGCAAGTTGTAGAGATGTGCGCACCTTGTCCCATCCGTCACTCGATCTCTACCATTCTTCAAGTCTAAAGGACAAATGGATGGTCTAGATGAAACTTCTTTCATTCAAGCAAGACAGAAGTCAGAAGAAACATCCAGATCTGTCATGACTGTAACTGGCAATTTTGCCATATAAAAGATATTGGACAATAGTCAATATCTCAATTTTGAGATCGTAAAGTGTTCTCTTTTCTATCTTCTTATATTCCAAGACTACGAGGAAGCAAAAGGCTCAAGGTCTTCATCAACTAAGGAATTGGCAACGACACAACCTTAGTATTAGAAATAATATTCAAGTAGGTTTATTCTTACGACTATACTAGGAATGTTAATGGTATGTTTAGGATTTGCATATTCTACTTCTCATCTTTTTCTCTCATGAAAGTGCATAATTTCCTTACTATATTTATTGATTAACTTTAATGATATGATTTCAAGACGATGTGCTTTCAATGTGTTCTGTACTCATGGGATTGGGTTGAGGATTTCTAGTGATGATCGAGAAGGGGCATTTCTGTAGGGCTCACATGATATCACTGGTAGAAAGAGTTCCCATGGCGATTAGGTGGAGCATTTTGTTGTGATGATTTGGTGGAGGTGTTCCACGTGTTGACCGAGTAGAGGGATTCTCCAGGTTGAATGGGTGGAGTGATTTCCCATTGTGTTTTGGTGAATATGTTTTACGTGTTGATCAGGTAGAAAAATTCTCCATTTCAAATGGGTTGAGTGATTCCCAGTACTTACTGTTCTTATGAGGTTATCTAGATATATGTGTTTTACTCGGAGGGTGATTCCTCACCATGCTTATGAATATATATGTTTTGCTCAAAGGATGATTCCTCGTCTTGCTGATGATTATATATGTTTTGCTCAGAATGTGAGGGTGATTTCTCGCCATGTTTATGAAAACATGTATTTTGCTCAGGGGGTGATTCCTCACCAAACTTAAAATACGTGTGTTCTCAACTTTATGTACATGAGCTTGTGCTTGCATATTCATCCCCATTCTCTCTTGTTATTAGTACTGTTATAGGTTTTAACTTAGTAAGATTTCATTGAAATCTCACTGTTTTAGTCTCACTATGGTTTCGCCCCTAGGAGCCATAGACTTTGATGCAGATGTAGCTAAGGAGAGTTACCCTGAGGAAGAAAGACCAACCCAGCCTAAGGAATAGCCACAGAAGGTCGTCTCCATTTAATTTTATACTTTCGTAATTAAAAACATTTATTGTAATTAGGCGACGAACTCTTTATGGTTCATTATATTCTGATGTAAGTGATGAACTTACGATGGTTTGTAACTATATATGTGATGAAGTGATAGTGACATAAGGATATTATTATTAATAAATGAGTATTTGTACACTTCTCTAGTACTACTAGATTAGTCTCCAACTAATTCCCTTTATTATTTCTGTTGTAATTCTTGTTACGCATGTGTTCCGCATACAGGCACACAACCCTCATCCGAATGAAAGGGATACAGATGATCAGTTTACATCTTGGGTGCCGCAATTCCTCTCTAAATAATTACCAAGGGTCGGGGGCACCACATTTGTAAAATGGATGCCCATGGCTTTTTGATAGATGTCTACTGAATTTGATGGTTTCTCATAGCCAAAAGATGTTGTCTATGACAATGAATTGTTCCAAATACAAATGCAAATCTATGGTTGAGGCCCATAAAAGGAAGCAACAAAATGTGGCTAATATTCGTCAGCACAAACGGGGTGAAGAGTATGATTGTAAGTGAGTATGGGGAGGGGAATTGAAAAGGAAGGTTATCCCAAAATATCAAATCTATCGTTGAAGGCTACTAGGTAGCCTCGCCAAAAGCCATGAATATGTTAAATTGGAATTTTCAGAGACTTGGCAACTTCTGTAGAGTTTGAACCCTTTGCCACATGGCGAAGGAGAAGCAACCAGCAATTTTGTTGCTCATAGAGATGAAACTAACCACAAAATATTGGAATTGAGAATAGAGTACGTTATGAGAATGGATTTTGAGTAGATAGCTTGGAAAGTAATGGTGGGCTAACCATTTTTTTATTTCATGAAGTAGATTTATGGATATAGAATTATTCTCGAAGACAGATCCATATATTGATCAAATCAAAAGAAGATGACGTGGATTGCCAATTTACAAGCTTTTATGGTCATCGAGGTGTAGCTAAGAGAACATGGGGTTGGAATGTAATGCACTAAAGGATACAATTAAACTACATTGGCTAGTAATTGAGGGATTCAATGAAATTTTGTGTTTGGCTGAGTAGTTAGGTGGTGCCAAACAACCCTTGAAACAAATGGAAGCTTTTGAGTAAGTTCTCGTGGAATGTCTATAACAGCTTGCTAGAAATCAGTGGATGAGTTTCTTTAGGTTTTAGGAATATCGTGAAAACCCCAGAAATGTCTTACAAATCGAGCAATCGCGTATGATTGAATATATCAGCATAGTCAGTTTCTAGCAAGCTTAGCTGTCAAAAATACAATGTTATTTATTTGAGGTACTTAAGGAGTGTGAGAATAAGAAATGCTTTGGGTCATTAGTCTCAAATGAATATTTAAGATTTTACGGCTCAATAAAACGATTTTAGTTTTCCAGACAACAACTATTCGAAAACACGTTTTGATTTGAAACTCTTGACATGATGTATACTCTTAGTTTCGTAGGATTATTTATGATTTTATAGTGCAAAGCTATTTTCACCATTCTCGGAGTGAATAGTAACTTCTGTGTTAGTGCCATGTGGCCGCAGTCCAATCGTTTTCATATCACAGTGCAGAAATGTCCAAATCAGTCTAGACAAGTTTCATTTGGATACTTGGCAAGATTTTAGCCACACTTGGTAAATAGTATAGAACACTTGATACCAAGAAGAACCATGAGATGGAAATGTGAAGGAAATGAAGGAAAAATCAAGTTTTATGATCATGCTAACTAAGCCAAACACTATTCTATCTCACCATCCATTTTTGTGCCAAACCAAAGAGAGTTTCCACCCTAGTGAAGCCAAAACTATTTGAAATTCAATTTAAACCCCAAATACCTTATGGAAACAGAAATCCTAAATGGTCTCCCAAATCCTAAAGAAAGCTAATTTTAGCTTAGTATTTAATCACTTGATCAAATCACTTTCACATGCTATTAATCCTTCAAATTCATGTCATTACACACCTATCCATTCTTTTATACCATAGTATTTTCATTGGGCAAAAAAATTAGATTTGGGTTTGATACAAACTGAAATCTCAAACCAAACCCTATTGAAAGCCCAAATGAGGCCCAATTGGTTTAAGCCCATTAAGGCCCACCAAATTGCACCACCTATGTATGGCTTCTTGGAGACGTTTTCCTACTGACATGAGTGTACCTCCACCACCCTTGTTAGCCTCAAATAGTGGTTGATGGGAAGGCAAAAAGCCACCTCACCACCACCCCATCACACGATTGCTTCAAGGCACAAAATCATGTTCTATAGCCCCTGGTTTTAGGCATAGTTTTGGCTGACAACCCATACCAAAAAGTCACCTTCACATCCCCTTTCAACCCCTCTAGTAGTATACGAGTCTTCCATGGCTTGTCTTTTAGGTTTTTGTCACTTTTGAAACACTTTCTTAGATAGAACACATGGAGAAGCTTCAAACAAATTTTCTCGCCTTTCTTGCTTGAATTTTGTGATGTTGAAGGAATGAATTGTTATGCATGTTAAGGTCCAGTTGAAGCACAAACTTGAGGCTCACAGATTGTGTCGTATTTCTATGCAATTATTTCCATGTGATATTGAGTTTAATGCTTAGATCCATCTTAGGACTTGAATATGAAGCACATTTTGTTGTTTATTGATGGTTTACTTCATGCAAAAAATTAGATCTAATGGTTTAATCAAAGCCCAAACGATGTGGTAGTCGATTTTTACTCGATTTTGGAGAAAATGTGCAAGCCAATTGTGTTGGTTAACATTTTGGAATTTTTGTGATTTTTTACTTATTTGTTGAAGCATGCTACTTCTTAGGATTGATTTATGGTTATGTTAAGAATATGTTTTTGAACTTTTAGAGTTCTTGAACTTGGGTTGAAGAAGGATAGACCAAGAACATCAAGGGTTATTCTTTATTATTATTATTTTTTAAATGTCATAGCATGATATTAAACTATAAGACATGATTTTTTATGTTGCACGATTCGATTTTAGCATGAAAGTTGGAGTTTGAAAGAATTGGAAAAAAGATTAAGAATTTTAGCCTTGGTGGGTTTCGGCCCATTCTTGGTTCTTATAGCTATATTTTGATTTAAATTTTCTAATTAGATATTTGGATTTAGGAAAAAATTTATACGAGAAATGTAAATTTTAGTGAGTTTTGGAGTTAGGATGTGAAATCCTTAAATTATGGATAAAATGGTCATTTTTCCACAAGTAGGGGTAAAATGGTCATTTTACTCTAAGTCAGTAATTTTATTTTTTTCGTATACTAGTAAGGAGTTTCTAACTTTTAAAAATGTCTCCTTACCGTTTCCATTATTTCACGCTTAATTTTCTTCTTGCTTCAATCATAGTAAGTTAGTCTCTGACTTACTCTTATTGTATTTATGTATATATGGTGATAAGAAACCATCATTTACGTTAGTTATGTATATATATATATATATATATACACACATGTTAAGTTATGTTGTCATGTTTTATTTTCAAGTACGAAATTATATGTTACATGTTATGTTACGTCATGCTATGTTTTATTTTCAAGTATGAAATTATTTGTTACATGTTATTTCATGCCATGTCATATTTAAATTTTTCACGTCATGTTATGCCATGTTGTTAGTTGTCATGTTATGCATGTTGTTAATCATACTTACATGTCACGTCACGTCATGTTATCTGTCATTCCATTTCACGTCACATCATGTCATGATTATGGAGTTCGTCACAAAAAATAGTAATTTCAAATCATTAGAGTCATTTAAGTTTATCACGATCCCAAGTACTAGGATGAGGTAATATCTTAGTTCACATTGGAGTATTTAAATTGATGTGAAGTTTCTTAGGTTGACAAAGTACTGTTAACGGGTTTCGAATGGGGTTTAAGTAACTAGTCATCAAAGTGAAGTCAGGTGCCAACACCGATGGTGCCAACCATAGTTAAATTTCATGTTACACGCACTCGTGCAGGTGCAGATACCGATCACGAGATGTGTACATTACATACATACTCGTGGTGCGATGCGTATGTTAACGTAGTTATAGCTGGTGCAGATACCTATGATATGATGAGATATCGGCAGGAGCACATGGCTCAGTGTGACTTGTATAGCATCCACAATTCATGTTTAATCAAACAGTTATTATGGAAACAAGATTCCAAGCTCATATTCAATTTCAAGATCAATTTAATTTCAGTCCACATACTGTTTAGTTTCATGTTCAGTTTTCATGTCATGCCATCTTACGTACACGTAAGTTCAGTTCACGTTAGTTCTAGCTTATGTCATTTCATGTCACATTATTTGTCAAGTCATGTCACATTTATTCATGTTCACGTTAGCTTTCATGTTTTTACTGTCATGCATGCATCAGTACACTGTTAATCAAAGTTATTTGTTAACTTGCTGAGATTTTTAATCAAATCTCACTTGGTAGTCCCAACTACCATTCCCTCCAAAATGGTAGATCATGTATCAGGATCAAGTGATGTGACCAATGGTCGACTGGAAGAGGTCTATTAGGCATCAACACAACAACGCAAAACTTATTGCTTCAATACTCCGTTTATTTGATAGTATGTTGGCTTCCTTGGCTGAGTTGCGCAAGCTACTCAAAGGACTAGCCTAGTATATGTTTGTAATTTTTACATGTACTTAAGGAGTGGTATCTCCAGTACTCGTGATGTTATAGATCTTTGAACATACACTAACTTTTGAACGTCTGTTATGTGAATTTTATGAAGTATGTTTATATTTTTGGAATATGTTACTCCTACTACATAGTACTGCTCAAAGAAAAAAATATCTGCTATGAATATTGTATATTGTTAGATGCATGCTAGGTGTATTGCATCTTTATTTGTCATGAATATGGATAGGTAACCTTGTGTTACATGTCCTGACGCTTTAAAGTCCGCCAAACCCAAAGCGGAATCTGGGGGCTTCACAATGTCAGTAAAGTGATATAGGAATTAAAGCGTCAACACTCACATGGTGCAACAATCATCCTAGTCCAGATTTCACTAGTGAGAGATTAGACAGAGTAATAGAAAGTTAGGAATGGAGAACAAAATATTCTTTTCTTATAGATGTGTTACTTGTTATTTCCTCAAATAACAACTCACTTGTTCTTTATATAAATACCCGGTGGAAAGGTTTTATATAAGGAAGAAGAATTTTCAACTAAAAAGTAGCCTAGAATATGGAGGAATGCCAGGAAATTATTCATAAAGTTTGGAAAGAGAAGGTTAACTAGGGTGCATGTAGGTTTTATTGAGACCAAACTGGATAATCTACATTGAATCATTGATTATAGCTTGACATGAATATTGAATCAATGACTTAGTAAAAAATATTCAATGGAAATGAAATGAGTTAGTGGAGATGGAAGAATTGAAATGCAAGCAAATGAAAAAACAAAATTGGCTGGAAAAAGTGGATAAAGACATAAGATTTTACTATATGTGTGTTAACCATAGAAGAAAAATTAACTAGATTATAGGGGTGGAAGATGATAATGAGAATAAGCTTTTAACTCAGGAGAACACAGGTTCGACTTTTACAAACTATTACAAGAATTTATTCACTTTGTTAGAACTAGAAGATTTAGAAGTAAGCTTGGTAGTGGTAGTTCATCAAGTAACTGAAATAAGGTTGAATTTTATGAATTGAGGAAATAAATCTCTTGTACATTCGTCGTATATAAATAGAGTTATAAAAGCTTATCAGTTTACATCTAATAAACTTTGCTAACAAATCTTAGAGAATAAAATATTGTTACAGATAAAGCTTAACAGCTAAGATGGGACAGGGTTTAACAAATAAGATGGGAATTAGGTAACAAATGGAGTTTATATAGATATACTTTGAGTGCTGCTACTAGTGATCCATGCAAATAACCTATTCTCACTAGTTTGTGATTGACTGAAACACTCCAACTCAAGATAAATTTATATCCAAGCACGATAGTGTAGTTGGCATGGATTGATGTTATATTGTACCTTTAACAGCTCCTCTCAAACTCATGGGAGTGGCTATGACTATGAGTTTGTCTCGAAGAAAAAAAACCTGGTAGAGGAGAACTCTTTTGTAAAAAAATATATTCACATTGCTCATTTTTAGATATGTATTCAGTATCAATATCTTTGTGTAAAATCTTTTCTCTAATAAAGTGATAATCAACATCAATATGCTTAGATATTGCATGAAAGATTAAGCTAGATGCTAAAGCAAGTGCACCAAGATTGTCACACCAAATGTAGGGAGGTGTTAAGAGAGGAACATCAAGTTCCTTGAACAATATTCTTAGCCAATATAATTTTGCAATTACTATTGTCATATATATATATATATATGTGTGTGTACTCTACTTCTATACTAGATCTAAATACAATAGGTTGTTTCTTAGCTTGCCAAGAAATTAAGTTGGGACCAAGAAATATTCCATAGCCACTTGCAATATAAGCCGAGTTAGGATCCGTATAGATCCTACTGTGAAATATAAGCCAAGATTTGGAGTCCCCTAAAGGCATTACAGTACCTTTTTTGCTGCCTTGAAATGAGCTATAGTAGGAGAGGCTAGGAATTGACACAGTTGATTTATTGAGTATGAGATCTCAAGCCTGGTGAGTGTACAATATTATAGTGCCCCAACTATATGTCTGTAGGTTGTTGGATCTGGTAAGGGATGCCCATCAAACTTGGACAACTTTTTCCCTAATACACAAGATGCTGAGTATGGCTTGGCTCCTATCATGCCAACACGATCTATTAGGTCAACAATGTACTTGGTCTGACTAAGGTGAAGTCTTGTGCTATCTTGGCAAACTTTATTCCTAAATAGGAAAGTGCTCCAAGATCCTTGAGTTTAGACTCAGGTTGTAAACTGCAAATTAGTGTGTTTAACCTAGAAAAATGTGTAAATTAGTGTGTTTAACCTAGAAAAATGTGTGCCAGTGATTATGATATCATCTATATAAACCAACACAAATATATGTACAGATGACTTATGAAGGTAAAACATTAAAGTGTCAACCGGCAAGGGATTGATCTCCATATCCCTTCATTATTTGTGAAGAAGTTCTAATGGTGGAATATCAGTTTAGTTAAAGAAAATTTTCTTGAGGGAAAAATACAGGAGATACTAAGCTTGCCAATCTATCCTTTAAATGGAGAGGACAAACTGGTATGGAATAGCACAAAATGTTACATTTTGTCCATACCTGCTAGGGTTGTAAATGACTTGAGCTAGTCGATCATTTTTGTCATTAAGTCGAGCATGACTCATATAATTCGAGTTGGGAGCTTATGAGTTGAGTCGAGATCGAGTTGATTAAAATACGAGCTCGTGTCGAGTCGGGTTATTTTTCGATCTTTTCTCGTGCTCTTTAACAAGTTTGAGCCAAGTCAAGTTATTTATCAAACTTTACTCGTACACTTTTAAAGTAATTTTTTATTTAATTTTGAATATGATTGAATAATTAAAAATACTAAACAACAAAAGAAGTTTAAATATAATGAACTATGTGCTACCAATATATAGACCTTACATTAAATTATAAGATTATAATATGTAATTGGTCGATATTTATCCCTAATAAGCATATGTTATATGTCTACATAAGTAACTTATTAGTAATATATATATATATAAATATATATATATATATAAAATATTATATTAACTAGTCACTATAATTTAATCACTTAAGTACTTAATTAACTAACTAACGTATAACTATGGATTAAATTCAATATATAGGCATAAATGACTAATCACAAGTAATTGGCTTACATGTTATATATTTAATTATTAATGTTACTATACTTATATTATTAAATTTAATATGTATACATATATATTACATATATATTATTAATAATGTATGATTAGGCTCTAATTGAGTCAAGCTAAAGAGTCGAGTCGAGCATTAACCGAGTTGCTTGGGGTTTAATCGAGTATGTATCATTTCTAATCGAGCGGGTTTTTGCTTTCATGACTTTTTTTCACAAGTCAAGCTCGGTTCAAGTTTAACCAAGTGAGTATCAGGTGAGTAATCATACAGACTGATTCACTTACAATCATAATAGCAGTTAGTGATGGGATTTAAGCATTATGCATAAATACTTTAAGGATTAAGTATTAAAATTGTAGAAAAGAAATTCTTTGAATTCTTGCGAACTTATGACAAATAAATATTTATCAAAGAGTAATGCTATTTCATTTTTAGAAGAAGAGGAGAGTACTCTGTAATTAAAAAAAAAAAGAGTAAGCCTATTCATCATCATTTAATCATAATCCTTTAATCACCGGTTTACATTACATCAAATCAATAGAAAACTATTTATTTTTGTCCATATATAGTCAGTCATTTAATACTGCATCGAGAATGATGAAAGTGTGATAAATATATAGCATTTTGCATATCAAATTAGTGGGCCCTATAATATAACTAATTGGTTAAATTCATCATTTTTGTCTTGGTGCCCTTGCAAAATAGTGCTTAAATTATATTGTCAGTTTGCTTAGACTTTTCTTTGGTTGGGGAGTGACAGACAGGGATTCGATTGTGGATAGGCCTGTGCAAATTAAGCCCATAACCCGATCTGTCCACCTAAACAAAGTGAGGTTGAACTTAACTATGGGTTGGACAATCACCCAACCCGACATTTACTGGGCAAAATTGTAGCTCGAGCTTAAGAAGCCTTCATTCTTTCTCCAACGATAGCAAACCCTAGCTCCCTCACTCAAGAAGCTTCATTCCTCTTTGTAACAAGCAATAGCCGTCTCCCTCTCTCTCTCTCTCTCTCTCTCTCCAAGATTGCCTTCCTTTTCCTCACATGTACTAACCACCCTCTCGATTTTCTCTTGGATACTTTTCATTCAGCACCGGGGTTCGTGTTCAAGTTCAAAGACTCAACATCGAAGTCGCATTTATTTACTGAAGTATGTTTCCTTTAGTTGAGAGGCCATTATCTTTCTGCAGTAGAAGGAACTTCAGCAAATCCCTTTAATTTTTTTCTTTGGTTTCTTTTTCTATTGTATTCTCAAGTTTTGAGTACGTAAGGTTCAGCTATTGTAAAATTCTTGCTCCACTTCGTCAGGTTCACACAGTCATCTCTCTTTGAAAGAGTACTTATAAACTCATCACGCTCTTAATTGATGAAAAGAGGAACACAACAGATGATGTGACGGCCCCAGATTTCTGCTTAGGATCGGACGAACATCTAAAGTGTCGGGACATGCAACACAAGGTTACCTCCCTCGTTCATGACAAATAAAGATGCAATGCACCTAGCATGCATATAACAGTATGTAATATTTGCAGTGGATAATTTTTTTTTTCTTTCTTGAGCAATACTATGCACCAAATTAAAGATATCCTAAATACTTAAAACATAATTCATAAACATTAAAGTGATAGACCTTCTTGATTACAACATAAGTCCAAAAAGTTTGTAATCATAAGAGTACTAGAGACTAAGCTCCTTAAGTACAAGCATGAACTAAAGCAACTACTATGCTAATCCATTGAGTAGCTCGCGCAACTCAGGGATAAATTATTGTCTATTGAACAACTCGACCCAATAATTCTAAAGTTGGAATATTGATAATTTTTATTGGGGCTAAATTATATTTAGAGAAATGATACTTGCAGTCGTGAGCGTGCAGTCGCCGTGCAGTCGCTTTGAAAAAAGTGAATAAATAAGAGACCCACCTGAAAAAAAATTAATTTTTTAATAGTGGACCCCACTCTTTTTCAAAGCGACTGCACGGCGTTTGCGCATTCCACGACTGTATGTAGCATTACTCTTATATTTAATAGGCCATATTGGATAAGCCTACAAGCGAAAAATTATTGAGATTGGTTAGAAATTTTAATTAGGCTCAATAACTAGGTTAAATCCCATTTATTATTTATTGAACGAGTTAGACTCTTTTTAGAATTTAAAGATCGACCATTAGAAATTTATTTCAACTTAAAATCATTACTGATTGAAGTCTCCTACGCAGTCTTAGTGACTGTCAATCCTATATTGAATGAATTATTAGATCATGTTTTAATTCAAACTATCTTCTTAAATAATCGCGATTGAATCCTACTCGAACTCGTCAACACTTTTTTCCAAATCTCTCTATAAATATCTTTCATACTATGTGTTATTTGGAAAAATCATAAACCTTCGCAAGTGTAGCGGTCGAATCCAAGATACCCAATTAAGCATTGTGCGTGTCCCATGTTCACCACACCAATAGCCGACTATCTCATTCCTTTCACAACATCCCTCACATTTTCTCTCTCCTTCTAGTTCACGTGATCAATTTTATGTCAAAAATATTAGATTAATGCTAAAAGGTGAATAGCTTGATCATAAATTAAGATTAGCATACGTTAGCTAGTAATATATATTATTATTAAAGCCAATTCTTTAAAAACTAATGTTTATGTACCACACATGTCATGATATTTGCAAGCACGTCATTCATCATATTTAATTCCCTATATTATAGTTATATATGTATTATGCATCTCACATTGCAAAAGACATGTAAGCTTTCTTAATCTCAAGTGAAAGATGAAAAGAAGATCAGTTTAATTAGATGGTTTTCAGATGTATGGTACCAATACAGTTTTAGGGTGGATATGCAAGTCACAAACTCAAGCATGATCTACCATAATATGCCAAAATACTATCAGCGGCTCCTCTTGTGGTCTTGGGATGTGGGGTCGGTGCACAATCTCGTATGCATAGTTAAGTGTGTTGGCCAGTCAAGATCAACCAGATAAATCAGATCAGCTAATTCAGATAAATTAGTCATGCACAGCATAAGCATCAGTATGATCAGTCATAATTTTAAACTCTCAGCATGATATTATATATATATATATATATATTATGAAAACCTTATGTTAAGTATATTTATGTTATGATGAATTTATTACTTAGTCATGAACTTATTTTAGTTGTTTTTATGTTTTTAAATCACTCCAAGTCAGAATATTTATGAAAGTAGAGCTAGAAGATTGGACTTGATCTAGGGAGGCATGACAGAGGCCTAGATCATGTGCAAAGATTTTAAGCTATGATTTTTATGGCATGAACTTTGAAATTTTTTAATAAATGCTTACGTGCACTCTTATTTATGATTTTAGTATTTTAATATAAAACAACTCTAATTATTATAAGAAATATTTGTACTTGGTTCTCCCTTTAGGATAAAAAAATAAATATATTTTAAGTCAAATTTAGTAGTAGCAGTCCGACTCACGTGATTTAATAATAATAATAATAATAATAACAACAACAACAACAACAACAACAACAACAACAACATCTTTCTTAACTGTGAGGAGCGGGTGCTACAACTTATATTAACAAATAAAAGTTACAACAAGAAATGAAGAAAACTCCTAAAAATCAAGGAAAGGACTGGACCAAACAGATAAGTTGGAATTTGCAATGATCGTTGTTTTAAGTTTCTACCCAAAAAATACAGTATTCACAGTGATAGTAACATACGAGCTTTTTAATATAAGGACCTTTAGTTCACAATGATAGTGTGATATTCAATTTTTTTTTTTTTTACATTTGGTGAGGGAGATTTTGAACTCCACACCTCTATTTTTTGAGGCTGCAGGTTATTCGAATCAGGCCACAGGCCTATGGCAATAGTATGATATTCAATCTTGAGAATTGAGGAATGTTATGCATCAGTCATTATTAACTCTCACATCCTACACCTATAGTTTTTTTTTCATAGAGTGTGGGGTGTGGGGTATAGTGGCTGATAAGAAGAATTTTTCTACTAGTAATATCTATACATACCATCGACAGTTTCATTCTTTTCTAATCTCACAACCACGTTTCAAAAATATTTCAATTTCAAATTAGTAAAACAAAAAATATTTGAGCTTTTATTATGTTTAGCCATAATTTATAAAAAACTTTATTGTGGTTTTAGAATTCTGGAATTTGTTTGTTGTGGTCGAATCATCTGCTACTAAAAGAAATGGAGTTGATGCCAGACATGGATGTCCAAGATCAACTTCATTCTAGTTCCAATCTATCCCCAAGTGTGGTTCTTTTTTCTCCCTACCAACATATTGATAATTTTCTCGAGAACCAAACGAGAGTTTTTCTTTGGGATTTTCGGTAACTTTTTGTTTTTAGGGGAGGTTGTTGATTTTCTGTGTGGTTTCTGAATGGAATGCCGGATTGTCTGCAATGTCAGTATGAACTATGAGGATTTTGTTTCGAAATTTCGTCAATAATCCTGTGAGGCAACTTTATTTAAGAAATGTATCATCCTCGATGGTGTATATTGTAAAGTGAGGCTTTACTCCATAACTAGTTAGAAGAGCAACTCATTATTAGTTCTCTACCTCTACAAAACCATCTCAAAATTATATTTCAATTAATGTCCATCTCTGAACATGATGCGGTGTAAAGTGACATTTAGCACCACTCAATAGGAGGTTGACACATTAGCCTCCTAATGATTTCAATTTTAGATGCATCATTCAAGATTAGAGCACATGTGAATTCCTTTTTAAGCCTCGTCTGCAACCCAGCTTGGGGTCCTCGCGTGCTCCTCTTCTCGTTGCCCACTTGCAGTCGTCGTCGTCACCACAAGCAACCCATCACATCTTAAATTTTGTGGCCATCGAATCTCAATCTCTGTCAAGTCCCAATTTCCACACCATTTTCCAGCTAGTCATGTTCTCCCAAGTTTGATTCGAACCATATTTTGTAAGGAAAATGTTAGAGAGTCCATTTTGATCTCCCGTTTGATTTGTTCGATTATCTTTTTTTTTTTTAGTTTTTTTTATTTAATAATTAAGAAAATATTGTTTAATAATATTGTGGATTTTTAAATTTTTTTTACATCATTTTTTAACACTTTATTTTTGAAAAAATTACAATATTAATAAACAATATTTTTTTAATCACTAAATAAAAAAAAAAGGCTAGAAAAAAATAAAAAAACCAATCAGGCAAATCAAACGGGCCGAAGCCTGCTAGCTTTCATTTTGCAATCTCAATCCTCGTCTAACCTTGCGGAGCTCCAACACTTTTCTTCATGGGCAAATTTTTCAAATTGCAAGATTGATTTGTGAAACCGAACAACTCGTTATATCATATCAATGTAGATAAAATTTCTCTGACAATGCTTACAATAAATTCGATAATTCAAATGAGACTTTCAAGCTTAGGTTGCTGAAAAACATAGTGAGTTTTTGGGTTGTTTAGTACTTGTTTTTTCAAATTTCGTCTACTTTTATCCTTGGGTGGTTTGGGTTTGTGTTATTTTTGTGTTGTTATTCTTTCCAATGATTGTAACCTTCTTTTGATTTAATTGAGAAATGAGTTTTATTCTTTCAGATGATTGTAGTTTTGTGTCGAAGGTTGTAGATTTGCTCTCCCATAAATTTTCAACATCAATGAAACGACTTTTTCCTAGAGAAAATCTATTTAGAAGACTTAATTTTCATATATCCACCACACGGCTACATCAGCCTTGCTAAAAAAATGATTGATGTTTTGATTTTTTCTAAGATTATAATAGGTCTCATTATAAGAACACTAGCATTGGTTTCTCTATATACATCTTCAAAATCACATCTTTTGAAGATTGATTTTACATATTAAGAAAAACTCTCACATTAGATTATGCATCTTTGAACTAAATAATAATAAAATATTTTTATTTTTGATTTTTTTCTTAAAATTCTTATTTTTATATATATTACAATTAGCACTATGTGTTCAAAAAAATTTAATTCCATATATCTAAATATTACCAATTTCATATATCAAAATGACAAATTTTATCAATACATATTAATATGCACTAAAAAATATTTTGTATCATCAACTTAATACAGATTTCATATATCAAAATCATCTTAATACAAATTCTACAAAGTCGATTTTAATGAGTATGAGAGAAAAAAAACAGTAAAATAATATTTAGAGAGTGAATAATATTTTTTCAAATTTGAAAAAAAACTATTTATAGCTATGCAAAATTTCAAAAATGCATAATCCAATATAAACCAATTTAGAGAGATATTATGTCAATATGAAGATGCATAAGCCATTGTCAATGCTCTTTAGTGGTATGCTAACACATCGACTTTTGTATAACAAAACTCTTTTTCTTATAAGCTCTACTTTCAAGAGATGAGTTTGAAATTTAGTGTGAAGTTCATTTAGTCCCAAAACAATATACATATAAAAATTGGAGACTCAAAAACCTGCATCGACACTCGAGTCGTGAGTTAAGCCATGAATTTTCTCTGAAGAGAATACTCCACTGCTTCAGACAAAGAAGAATAAAGCACCAAAGCTTTGATTTTCTTCGTCACAACACAAACCTAATAACTAATTTTCCTATACCAAACCAAAGCGAAAAATTCTATTCATAAGTCTCATACACCACATACCAATATTTTTATGATTTCTTTAATTTTATTATCTTACCAAATGTGTGATATATAGATTATGAGTAGAATAATTCAATTATTTTAAAAATAATAAAACCAAAAAAAATTTTAAAAAAATTAAAAAAAAAATTTGATGTGTAGTGTATAGACTTATGAATAACGATGCTCAACCAAAGCATCAAGCAAAGAAGAGGAAACAATGGTTATCATAAATATATTAGAATTGAGGAAGACAACACAAGGTATATTTTCAAAGGATGTTACCACGGTGCCTCTGCATTTGCTCCCTGACGTGACCTTGCCACGTAGTGGCCACATCAACTATTATTTTAAAAAAAATATTTGAATATCATATATTCAGCTAAAAGGAAATCAAAGAGTTCCTTTAAAAAAAAAAAAAAAAAGGGAAATCAAAGAGGATAGAAGGATGTTTTAGAGGAAGAGTTTTTTTTTATTTTTAAAACTTTTCACCAAAACAAAGAATAATGAAGATAAGAGAAAAATGATAAATTTCAAAACCTCTAAAATGATTTTGTGTTTTACCTTTTTATTTTTTATCATTTTGTCTTTTTATTTTTAATTTTATTAATTGTTTAGGTGGGGCACCGTAAGGACAATGGGAGGCTGATTGATTTAACAAAACATAAATTATTTTAGCTTTTTTAGAGCACCAGCAATCCACTCCTATAACTAATTATTAGTCAAATTTTAGAAAATATATATGAAAGAATGGAAACTACGTCCTATTCCCTAAAATAAGATTTGATTTTAAGATTGTTAGAGTAAGCATTAGATTAGCCATTCTATTTTTTAAATTTTGATTAATATGTAATTTTTTTTACTTTTAACGAATTATTTAAAATTTGAAGTTAACATTAGATTAGTCATCACACTCTCTATAATAATAAATATTATTATTTATATTTTTTTAATTAATTTTTATTTTATTTTCATAATCTTCAATAACCTCTAACAATCATATTCATTTTCATTTTCACAATCTAACAATCTATAATATAATAATATCATATGCATATAGATGGTAAAATTTCATATGAATAAAAATCTCATATCTATAATATAATAATCTTAAAAAATACTTTTAGACTTGTTACAATTCTTTTCATATTTGAAAAGAGAAATGAATTTACTGTAACTTAGATTTTGGATGAAAATAATTTAGTTAATTCAATGTGGAGTAAATATAGATGATATTTGTTAAATTTAAATATAAAAAGTCATTTGGCTAATCCAATGTCAATACTCTTACCATTGCTCTAAAATAAGATTTGATTTTAAGATAAAAAATGCTAGAGTCATTGGATGTTGGGTTTCGATAATTTTTTTTTTTTTTTACTTAATGATTAAGAAAGTTTTAAAAAAAATTTTTAAGAATATAAAAAAATAATGAAAAAAATAAAAAATAAAATAAAAAAACAATTTTGTTCTTATTTAGACGATCTTGTGCTACATCCTTGACGTTAGGGTTGAGCACCGACCCTTTCGGAGTTGGAGGTTGGGACCTCCGATTCCGACTTTGTCGGAGATCGAATCCGACCTCCAACTCCGATTCTGAGACATATAGAATCCGCTTCGACTCCGACTCCGACTTATCCGTTTTTTTATGTTTATCTTTTTTAACTTCATATTTGACCCATTTTTTAAATAAAAAAAAAATTTAGACTTTCAAATTTCTATTTTCTCAACATTACAATATTCTAAACTAATAGAAACGTCGCCGTATTGTATAGTAGTATACTAATTAATATGAATTTATTTTATAAATTATATATATGAAAATTCATAAAAAAATATATGATATATATATTATTATATATGAATATTAAAAAAAAGGCATTGTATACGAAATATTAGTAATACACTAATATACTTGATATATATATATATTAAATCTCTAATCTCTTATATTTGATATATATATATATTAATATATATAAATATTAGTAATACACTAATAGTATTAGTATATTAGTATTAGTATTAATATTAGTTATACTAGTAGTGATGTTAGTTATACTAATACTTATATTAGTATTAGTTATTATCAATACTATATATAGTTATAGTGATTAGTATAACTATATTAGTATTAGTTATAGTGATTTAGTATAACTATATTAATATAAATTATAGTGAATTGCTTTTATAGTATATTATATATACATTAGTATTACATGCTATTATATTTATACATTAGTAATTTAGAACAACATGGTAGTAATATTGTAAGTTTTTAATAGTATGATATTTACATATAGTCATATACTAAACTATTATTAGTCAATTTAATCTATATATTATAGTATAAATATATTATTTAACTAGTATATTATTGATTTTAACTAACTAAATAAGATATAGTTGTATAAAATTTAAATAATTAATATATAAAAAAACACATATTTTTATAAAGTATGTATAAAATTGGAGGCGGAGGGTCGGAGTCGGATCGGAGCGGAGTCGGAGTCAGTTCATCAATGATTCCGACTTCGACTCTGAACCCTACTTCGACTTCCAAGAGGAAAAAACTCCGACTCCGGCTCCGAGAAGTCGGAGCCGGAGCGGACCCGGATTTAGAGTCAGATTATCAAATTTTTGCTCAGTCCTACTCGACACTGCTCTTTTAAGGTTGTTACAATTGCTCCCAATTTGGAAAGTACTGTAATAATCTTAAATCATTCTTTATATTTGTTGTAATAGACTATAAAGATAGAATATTACAGAGAGTGAGATAAAAAAAGTAATAAATAAAAATAAAAATAAAATTTATTTTAATAGAATAGAGAAAAGATAGAGAGTGAGATATAATAAGTTTTGAAAAGATGATTAAAAGTTAAAAAAAAAAATGAAAAATATATAACTTTTAATTAAAATTTAGAAAAAAAAAATTACTCATCCAGACGTACTGAATACTCTTTTGAAAAAAAAACATTGCTCATCCAGACGTACTGAATACTCTTCTCATCCAGACGTTCTGAATACTCTTTCTAACAGCAGCTATAGTAAAAACCCAAGACACTGACCCCGTATACTATACCTTTGTCGCCTTTCTTCCCTCGTCGAGTTTCAGACCCACTACATCTCTTCTTTCCTTCTTCTTTTCTTCAAGTTGACCTCCGATGTCTGAAAGTTTCCTGTCCACCTCTTTCGAACCATACTGGCTTCCTGACAACCAACCAAAAATTTCCCTCCACCTCCATTTCGGTTCCCCATAAAAGCAACGATAGAGTTTCCAAAACTTTCGTCCCTAGCTCCATTGCCGACAATGCCGCTTGTCTTTTCGTCCGTTTCGCTGTATCTTTAGGTTTTATCCTGCAAAGTGTCTTCGCCCGTGGTCCAAGTACCAGCTACCTTTGCCCTCTGCCATTTCCAACTCTCGTATCTCTTGGGCGAAATTTACCCAATCTTTTGAAGGGACTTGGGTTTGTCTTGTAGACCGGTTTCCACTACAAAATCAACATGCGCAAATGGAGGTAAACCACCACTCTCTGTAAGCGTCACACGTCAACTTCCAACTCTGAGCACCGACGCCCTGCATATAAATCGGCAACCACGTGACCGAAGACGCGCTCCTTCCATGTAAGCATAAATGGCCTCCCATTTTTACCGTATTGAGCTTGGATAAAGTTTAATTATCGATTTGGTGCATTGATTACGATGTAGGCTGATTTTATTCTATATGACTTGATTCGGATGGTTATATTCCGTTAATGTGGCGGATGGCAGCAGGGGTTTAAATGTGATTATACAATGCCAATTGAAATTGTCTAATCGCATGTTGTGAGTCCAGTCCTACATTTCCAATCTGCCAAAAGGTCCCTACTTGTAAAAATCCAAGGCTATCACGGATACAATTTCATGTTTGTTGAGTTTCCATTGTCATTGAATTGGTTAAACAAGAAATCCAAAATGAAAAATAAAGAACATTAGGACACTAATCTTTGGTGTTCATAATTGACAAGGCTTGCTTATCAATAAACTAGATAATTAAACTGTTGCAGCCAAAAGAATCAATGATTGCAATGAAATATGGTATGTTAAAGTAATTGGAGATGCACTGTTAAGATGCTGGAATTAACAAAGATGGAAACCATCTATGTTTCTGTTGGTATGAACTAAATTTAATCTAGAACATCTAGAACTTAGACCACTAATTTCGTGCACCAATTCTGCTCTTATGTTGGGCAACAAATCTTCTAATAAATTCTTTATCCACCAATTCAGTTATGTTATATTGCAAAATTCTCCTTTCATTCTTGCATAACTTCACCTCAACCATAAATTCCAAGTAATTAATGCATGGAAGCCCTCAACTAAGCAAAGTCATGAATTTTCCTTCACACACTAAAGCCAGAAACCATAATTTGCTTCCAAGTTTGGTGGCCCTAATATCTAAGATCAATCAGACCTGAAAAATAGCTCACAATCAATCTAGTTAAGTCACCCCAACTAGATTGATCTAGGTGTTCATAATTTGATGCCACACAGCAGTCACATTTTGAAGCTAAAGCTAGCTGTAACTTTTGAATATTTTCATCAAAGTGTAATTAGTCATGAAAACAGCTTCAGTTGAAAACGCATTTCAAACAGCTTAACTGGAATGCACATATTTCAAACTAGTGAATGACGAGGCACTACTTCTCCATAAGATCTGAAGGCAATACCAAGTTGATTTTGTAGAAAAAGTCACCATTCTACTCAGCCTTCCAGAAAGGAATATTAATACCCAGCCATGATAATATTTTAGTGACACTCACTTGGACAGCCAAATTTGGTCCTAGATGGAACTACAGTCTCTCCGTATCGAAACCCATATTTTTACAAACTTCCACATTTTTGCACAAACTTCCTTTTCATACAAACCGGTCCTAGGATTTATGCAGTCAACTCAATGATAGAAAAAATAATACCTCTCCAATGGTGGGCAACAAATGATAAATTGTACAGTTATATGACTCTTCTGAAAACTTAGAAAGCGATGCTTTCATTTTTTTCATTAACAGATATACTGGAATTGGGTTTTACAAGTGCCATTCTTTTTAATACATGTCCTGAAAGTCAGCAACTAAGCTGGTGGTTATGAGAACAGGAATCCTAGGGCCACCTTGCCATGTTTATTGGAGTTCCAAAATGTTGAACTTAGTGGGCATGGCACATCTCATCCACACTAGTAGACAAACTTAGTGGACACGACCAATCATCACGCCAAAAACTGTGGACAGTTATGAAAAGTGATTAGAATTCCAGAATTATTTTGAGATTTGGCTTTGGGAAATGAAAGACAAAAAAGTGAATAAATTTTATGTTGGAAAATAGTTGTGTATTGGAATTTGTTTAAGTGAAGTTTCTTTAATTATCGCTAAAGAAATCTGACCACAGAGAAGAACCATGTATCAGAACCATGTATCATATTCCATGCACTTAATTATATGTACCCTTTGAACCCTCGTCCATACACTTAAAAGCATCCATTTTTTTTAAACAAGCTCTACCTACCTTATCACCCAAATAGAAATCAGAAAAAGTCTTCTAACGTCTTTTGAAACTTGAATAATTAAGGATAGATAACATATCAAGGTGCATGCTTGAAAAGACGGATATTCACCAAAACTAACCTTTCTGGAGTGGACAATAGTTTTGGCTTGCAACCAGCACGTTTCTTGTTTATTTTATCTAACATATTATTCAGCATTGCTATTATTTTCAGTCTCCCTTTAGTACCCGAGATGGGACCAGCATACTGACATGATGTATTGGATTTAACATGTGCTCTAGATATAATGTTGAATATGATGTCTCAAATTTAACAAAATTGCCCATGCTTGACTGATTTAACCTTATTTTGTAGCGTTACTTCTTACGCTCGTGCAAGTTACATCCTTGGCAGGTATGAAATAATTCATGTATAGTTATTACAATCGACCTACTGTTTCTTTGTTTTTAGAGGTTTGGTATTGTTATAATATAACTGCTTAATTCTAGTTTACTTTTTGTCCTGCTTTATCGTGCAATAACTCAATAGCCATAGTATATTTATGATATTGCTTGGATACGGATTCGCATAATTTTCTGTTTTTAGCACCCCATGGAGGAGGTTGAAATCCAACGAGATCATGACCTATGGAGCAAAGGCTTAGAGGATATCTTCATAGATATGGTGTATGAAGAAATCATTAATGGAACACTGAAGGGAGGTAAAATCACTAATAAAGACCATATGAGACTTGCTAAACGGATTACTGCCGTTGGTATGAAGGTAATTGATTCAGCACAAGTGAAGGCCAAACTTGTATGCCTAAAGGCTAAACAACAGCTATTCACTGATCTCATGGGTCAAACTGGAATGGGTTGGAACCCCAAGACTAACACTATGATTGGCAGCACAGAAAATTGGGCAAATGCATTGAAGGTAAAGCTTTTTTTTTTATCCTCATGCTTAGTTCAATTTTATTTATCTGTACAAAATAGTGTTGTACACATTGCATTCGTTCCCTAACTGTTATGCCTTATAGTTATGTGAATGGGTTTCCTCGTTATTGTCAGGTGAATCCAAGTTTTCAACAATTTAAGACACACGGATGCCGGAAATACGATATTCTCTGCACCATATTCGGCCAGGCTGTTGCCACAGGCATCCTCCATCATGCCTCCACGCAAGAGCAACCAACTAGTGACAACGAGCTTCCGACTAGTGACGAAGAGCCACCAATTAGTGATGAAGAGCAGCACCTTCAGGAGTTGTCCATTGATGTGGATGACATGGACATGTCCTTCCGATCAGGGAGACCATCATCAAGCACGTCCGCTCGTAACTCACACCGACGACAGAGGGCAGGGACCTCGATGCAATTACCACCAGTGATTAGCGAGTGTCTGGATGCAATTACTAGCTGTGCTGCAGTGAGGGCTAACTTGGATGAATTATTGTATGAGAAAATGAAAGGGAAGCGCTCTAAAGTCGAAATGAGTTGCAAGTCTGCTGTTGGTTTTGATCGCCATTCGCGCTGCATCCGATTGTTGGATGAGATTACACCCCCCCTGACAGCTGAGCAATATAACTTAGCGAGTAAACGATTACTTGATCGGGTAGTTCAAAATGGCTTCCTTGCATTATCTGAAAGTCGCAGGAGTCAATGGGTTTGGAGTTTGCATTGAGTTGGCAGACAATTATCTACTCAGCAGTGCTATAATTTCAAGCTTATCATTCAGAGCGATAAGCATAAGTTTCCTAACATTTATTTTGTACTAGCTGTATCACTTTATAGTTACGGAATTTGCATGTTTGCTAATGTTTTTTCATCCTAACTCTGTTATTTATGATGTTCCATGGATATCGGTTTAATGGTAATTTACGGCTTATCTCATATAATAGTTTATATTATGAACAACTCTTTGAATTTGTTCGGATGACAAATTAGGCTAACATTGATATGTGACTTCATTTTCTTTTTACCATCACAAAATTATATTTGGACTTTGACGTGTTTCTCTTAACCATAATTGTTTGATATATTGGTATTCCTTCTGACATTTTTTTTCTTCGGTGTCGAAAATGGACACTGACAGTGTATCAAATGATGACTTATCAAATGGAAGAGAGTAGTCACGGCGAAGAGACATCGTGTAACAGTGCAACTGGTACTGAAGATGGATTGGGTACTTTATCCCGGTGATGATGATCGGATGGAAAGATATCATAGGTCATCGTATTGCATGTTGTGTCCTACATAATTTCATTCGAAGAGTTTAGCAATCTAGACATGGTTCTAAATGGGCTTCATTGATGAGGCTGTTGAGTCGTCCTATGTTCCTGACATGTCAGATGCGCCCGAGTTATGTCTACTATCAAATATGGCATTGCAATACCAACGTGGGGACATAAAAGTGAGCATTGAAAATTGTTTATTTCAACATGCATCATGCTGCTGACTCGTACCCAAACGGTAATGTTTATTTTCTCTGTCTATGCGAATTGCGATTGTGTTTAAGACAACGTGTATATGCATGTTGGACTTTAACGTATTGAAATTCATAGTAACTAAAAATCCAAACTTAATGAAATACTCAATTGAAAAAAAATTGATATACAAAATGGAATGAAAATATTTGTTTATTTTGTCTTTTTTTTTTTTTTTTTATTCAAATTTAGAAAAAATAATTGGAGCCTGATAATTCATAAACGATTCGGAATTATGGTATCCCATCGAATAAATATATTATCACCATGAATTCCGTGTTTCCCAAAAATGTCATTTATACAATAGTTAAGGATATGAATAATTCAAGATAGTGATAAAGAGTTTTCAACAGATCAATTACTAAACAAAACGAAATATGAGAGATTTAAGGTTTTGTTTTCTGACTTTTGTCTTGAGAGTGTGGATATGGAGGAAGATGATTTTTCCAAACGTTGAGAGGGTCTTAGACTTGCTGAGGACGAGGAATAGGTTATCCATCTATCGAATGAGGCTATTAGTGATTCATGGCCTAGAGGGAAGCACTGTGATCTTCTTGGCTTGATTGGGACAGCGAAGGGAGTGAATAAAGAAGCGTTTAAATATGGCACAAGTGTGGAAGTTGGAGGGATGGGTTACCTTCAAAGAAGTGGGAGACAATCGTTTTATTATTGAATTTCAAAGGCAATCTGATAAGGAAAAGGTGTTAAATGGGAGGCCTTGGTTCTTTGATCATGCTCTCCTTACTTTTCAGGAAGTTGACGGTAGTACAACCCCTAATGCAATATTGTTCTCGCACGAGCCGTTTTGGGTTCAACTCCATAATTTACCTCTGGCAGGCATGTCTAAGGAAATTGGAGTAAAGATTAGTTCAATTTATCTCTGGCAGGCATGTCTGAGGAAATTGGAGTAAATATTAGTTCAGTTATCTGTAAGGTGCTCTCAATTGATGTGGACAAGGATGGTTTGGGATGGGGAAGATGTCTCCGAGTATAGATTGAAGTAGAATTAACGAAACCATTGTTACGAGGAAAGTAGTTAAGAGGGGTGATAAGCAACTATGGATTTCTTTCAAGTATGAATGGTTGCAAAATTTATGTTTCCAATGTGGGGTCCTAAAACACAAGGGGAGAGGATGCACAAAGCAGAAAATGGATTGATAATTGGCGGAGGATTCACAATCTCAATATGGTCCTTGGCTTCGAGCTCAGCTTGTGAATTCCACATTTTTGGAATTAGAAAATATGGTGGCAATGTGGACATGGCCAATACTCAGAACCGGCAGTAGAAACTTTTCTGGCTAGTGGTGACATCAAGAAAGGAAATATAGACTCTAAGGAGGGATCTGAGGCACAATCAGGGGCAGACATTGTTAATTTGGAAACTGGAGAATATGTAGAACAGGCTGAAAATGGGGGTGAGCTGGTCGGTCGAGGAGGAGATAGAGATGAGGCCTCAAATCATGGAAGTTTCCAAACTAGGGAAGCCACATTTACTAAAAAGGAAATAATGAAGGAAGGTTTATCAAGGAAATCTGACAGGATTGGTACAAAGTCAAAAGGGTATGAATTTGCAAAATAGTATGGATTTTGAGCTTACTATTTCATCATCTCCTGATGTTTTATTACATTCTAATTACCATTCTAATACGAGCAGTAGTCATCATGATACCATTATATCTGCTAACTCTCTTAAATAGCATGATGATGTGTCGAAAAAGAAGGCCACTTGGAAAAGGAGAGCTAGAGAGTATTAACTCAGGATGTATAATGACCTCACTCTTAAGATTGGCGTAAAAAAGAAAAAAGAGACCAAAGTAGACCCTGATAGGAATCTGATCTCTCATATGACTAAAAACTCTAAATTATAGCTCAGTCCTGATAAAAGAGCCTAATTCAGGATGTATTGGTGGGGGCTGCTATGTAGCCCCACCAACAACCATGATTTGCTTGAGCTGGAACTGACGAGGGCTTAGGAACCCTCAAACAGTTTGTGAACTACATCTTTTGGTAAGACCTAAGTGCTTGGAACTTGTTTTCATTATGGTTTGTTGGAGGAAGAAGATACCGGATGGAAACAAAAAGCAAAACAGACCTGGTTAAAAGATGGTGATAGGAATAATAAATTTTATCATATGTGTGCTAACTAGAGGAGGAAGACTAATACCATCAAAAGGATTGTTAGAAATGATGGATTAGTAGCTACAACTCCTGAGGAGATGTCAGAGGTATTCTACCAGTTTTATAAGGAACTCTTCTCATTCTCCAACCCTGAATGAATTAATGAATGTCTTAGCTGTATGACCCCAAAAATGACCCAAGGAGATGAACTCAACCCTGACCAAAAGTCCAGAGTAGTAGAAATTCAAGAGGTTATTTTTCAGATGAATCCCATGAGTTCCCTTGGGACGGATGGTTTCCCTGCAGCTTTCTTCCAAGCTCACTGGAACATTGTTGGAAATGATGTGAGTGAAGCTGCTTGAGTTTCTCAATTCTTCTGGTGAGTTGGCATAGATTAATGAGACATACATTGTGTTGATTCCAAAAGTTAAAAACCGTAAGAAAGTTTTTTATTTCAGGTCAATCTCCTTATGTAATGTCCTTTATAAGATTATCTCAAAAGTGTCGGCCAACATGTTGAAGAATATACAACCTGATATTATCTCTCACACACAAAGTGCTTTTGTGCTAGAAAGATTAATCATGGATAATGTTGTTGTAGCTTATGAGGCTATGCACTCTATGAATGACAGACTTTCAAGTCATTCAAGTTTTATGTCATTAAAATTTGACATGAGTAAGGCATATGATAGAGTGGAGTGGTGATGAGATGTGTTATTTCTGTTTCTTATTTAATTCTCATAAATGGTTCTCCTCAGTGTTCTTTTAAGCCAACAAGAAGAATTAGGCAGGGTGATCTTCTCTCACCTTACCCTTTTATTCTTTGCTCTAAAGCTCTAAGCACAAGTCTCAATCAGGCAGAAACATCAAGGATCATCACTGACATCCCCATTGCTAGAGGCAAATTATGTATTAACCACTTCTTTTTTGCAAATCTATTTTGTAGAGCAAATTCATTGGAGTGGAGCAGGTTGATAGATATTCTTGACATCTACGAGAAAGCATCTGGACAAAGACTCAATAATGAAAAGACTTTTATTCAATTCAATGCAAATACCAGCACTGACACAAAGAAGATTATCCTAAGCATTGCAAGTGTCAAATCCTCTTCTTCATATGAAAAATACCTTGGATTACTAGCTCTTGTTTATAGATCCCAAAACCAAGCTTTCAAAAGTATATTGGATAGGATGAGGAGTAGGATTAGTAACTAGAAAACCAAGTTTCTCTCACAAGCAGGCAAGGAAATTCTTCTTAAATCAGTGATTCAAGCTCTACCTACTTATAGTATGTGTGTCTTCAAACTCCCAAAGTCCTTGCTTAAAGAAACCAATAGGGTGATGCACCATTACTAGTGGGGCCAACAACATAATGAGAGGAAGATCCATTGGGTTTCTTGAAGTCAAATGGGAAAGGCAAAGCTGGCAAGAGGCTTGGGGTTTTGTGACGTGGAATGTTTCAATTTGGCTTTACTAGCCAAACAAGGTTGGAGACTCATACAAAGGCCTGATTCTCTTACTGCCCAAATCCTCAAGCTAAAGTATTTCTCTCATTCCTCATTCTTTCAAGCTAAACTGAGGTCCATACCATCTTTTATTTGGAGAAGCATTGTTGCAGCTAGACATTTGGTGGAAGAAGGTTCCTTTTGGAAAATTGGAAATGGACAACTAGCTAAAATTTGAAAAGACAAATGGCTACCTCAACCTACAATCTACAAAGTACAAAGTGTTGTTCATACATTGGATGAAAATTCTCATGTAGTTTCCATTATTAACTCTAATTCTAAGTAATGGAATGTGACACTTATTGAATAAATATTTTCTAGCAGTGAAGCTGATATTATCAAGAGAATTCATATTAGCCTTTCAAACACACAAGACAAATTGATTTGGAGATGTACTACTAATGGTCATTTTTCTGAGAAGAGTGCCTATCATCTACAAAAAGAAATCATTGATCAAGCAAAAGGGCAAGCTTCAAAGTTTGTCTCCAAGAAAGAGGAGTGGACCAGCTCTTGGAAGCTCGAAATTATTAATGCTGCAAAGATGTTTGTGTGGAAAGCATGCCTTGAATCTTTGCCTACAAACCTAAATCTCTTCAAAAAGAAAATCATTGAGTCGCCAATTTGTCCCAACTGCCAAAGGGAAGAGGAATTTGTTGTACATGCTCTATGGGATTGCACTGCAGTTAAGGATGTTCGGAGTCTTTGTTCTAAGAGTATTCAAAAGAGCACCCTATCTGTAGTCTGTGTTAAGAGCCTATTTGAATCTATAACTGCAGTCCTTGAACAAGATGTTATGGAGGAATTTGTGGTAACAACAAGAAAGATTTGGCAGAGGATTAACGAAATTGTCTTTAAATGCCAGTTTTTTTATCCTTCCTCTGTGATGCAACAATCGAGACATATGCTCTTGGATTTCAAAGAAGTGTAGGCAGGGACTAGTCGACTAAGAGTTGAGATGACTACAAGGGTATACAATTGGGAGCCTCCTCTTGTAGCCTTTTATAAAGTGAATTGAGATGCAGCAATTAACGAGACTTTTGGCAAAGTTGACATTGACATTATTGCTAGAGATCATGAAGGTAAAGTACTAGCCACAAAAAGAATGCACAGAGAGATTTTTCCTAACCTATCTTAGCTGAATCTTTTGGTGCTTTACAAGCTACAATTTTTTCAGTTGAGATTGGATTGAGGAAGATCATATTGGAAGGTGGTGCTCTTCAAGTCAACAAGAGTAGCTGGCTCTTCATGGCATACTTTAGGTGTTATTATTATTGATGTAAAACAACAGCTTTCACCATTTGATAGTTGGTCTGCCCAACGTATTAATAGGGAGTCAAATGTTGTTGCTCACATTTTAGCAAAGTCTTCTCTGAACTTGTCAGAGGACACTATTGATATGGAGGACTATCCAAGGTTTTAAAAATTGTACCGTATCGATCGGTACGACTGAAATATGTTGTACCGGAAAAGTAGCTAGTACAGAGAAAAGACATGCTTCATACTAGAAAAAAATTCTAGCCATACCGATATGTTTCGGTCGATACCGGTCGAAATCCGAGATACCAGTCGATATGCAAATTTCGTCTGGTACTTGAAGCTGAATAATTGAATTAGATTGATGGCATTTTTGTAGTTTAAGTAAAACTATAGGGCCATTTTGTAAAACTGTAAGTAACGAGTACATATAGGGTCATTTTGTGTACTTTTTCTGATTCTAACGGTAATCTGTATCTCTTGCTTTCTTGTTCAACTTTTACTGCAGGAAAAGGTAACGTGTGCCCAACTGTTTTTTTTTTTTTAACTGCTTTCTTGTTTCTTTGATATATGTACTGAAGTCTGAAATGCTTTATTTAATGAATGGTATTTTTCTTGGAAAAAAAAAGTTTATATATATTTTATATATTTAATATATGAATGGTATATTTGATATATGTATTGAAATACTTTATTTAATGAATACTTTATTTATTTTGTTGTTATTTTAGAATATAGTTTATATATATAATTTATTCATGTATAGATCATTTTGATACGGTACACGAAACGGTATCAGTACCGAAATATTTCGTTCCAACGCCTTGACCGAAATGGTATTCAAAACTTTGGGACTATCCCTCGTGTATTCATTCCTTCTTTTGATGAAGGCTATCAATAATACATGAATTTCCCTAAAAAAAATAAAAATATGAATAATTCATAAATCAACTAATCAATCGTTATAAAAATATTTCAATCATTAATAAGACCCATCACTACTATCACATAGGCGGGAATGAATATTCCATTGTCACCATACGAATGTACTTTATTGGAATTCCAAATAATATGTTTCATCATAATGACACGTGTTCCAACTTTGTAAGAGGAAAATGCTAAATGTATTTAAGAAAAATTTATAAAAATCTTAATTCTCCGCATAGTATTGAAAACCAACATTAAAACCTAATAAAAGTCAAATTATAACACTAAGTGGTATAAAACTCCAACTAGGGTTGGGCAAAAACTCCGTAACTCCAACTCCATTCGACATCCACTACAACAGAAAAATTGGAGTTTAGAGTTGGATTTGGAGTTCGAAGTTAAATAGTTGCAATTGGAGTTGGAATCTTAGTTCGGAGTCTAATTCTGCAAGGCCTTCTCAACTCAAGATTTGCTTGATCGTAGCTAATGGTATCGAATTGTGAGTGCATGGTCAAACCATACAGTACACATGGGATGCAATATCCGACCCAATAGGCTCAAAACCAGCCCACAGGGTTAACAAAAAAGAGAAATGTTACAAGGAAGCCTTACACCACACACATCCACTTAAGAGTTTAATTGGTCTGGTTTTGTACATTTTTTAGAAAAGAACCAATATATACTAGTTTTGAAAATTTAAGAATCGATAGCTAGGGGTGTAAATTTAAACCGAGAAACCGGTCCGACTAGACCAAACCAGACTGGTTGGTTTGGTTTTGAACCGGTCCGATCCGGAACCCGTTCCTATATCATAAAAACCGGCCGGACCTGGTCCGGTTTCTATTCCAAAGTTTCCGGAACCGGATCGGACCGACCTAGATCGGTTGGAAAATATATATATATATATAAGTTAATTTGGTATATTATACAAAATATTTATATATATATAAGTTTTATATATAACATATAATTGTATATTAATTTTTTATATATAATTATATATCATATATGAAATAATTGCATATTATCATTTGTAATTTGTTTGATCATATATTCTTAATATAAGATAATGTTATTATAATTTATAAAATAAAAGTTTAATCTTAAAAATAAAAATTTAATTGATCATATTCTTTAAACATAATATATATATATATATATATTAAATTGTTAATAATATTTTATTATAAGAAGTAACACTTTATTATATAATTTTTACATTTTAAAAAAATCGAAAAGTCGGACTGGACTGAACCGGTAAAACTGGAGGTACCAGTTTAGTAGGGTAATTAGGGTGTAATCGGTTTTGAAAAATATAAAATCGATACATACCGATTCGGTCTTAGATTTTATTCAAAACCGGACCGGACATGACCAGTTACACCCCTATCAATACCGGACCGATTCACAATTGAAATCGAAACTTTCGATTTTTCCAGTTTTGGTCCAGTCCGGTCTGATTTTTCTGATTTTACGGATTATCTATGTTTGTAATAATATGATATTTACATATACTAAATTATTAGTCTATTTATATTATAGTATAAGTACATTATGTTATAATAATTAACTCATACTAATATAATATTGAATTTAACTATACGCTATATAAGTTCTAAACTTTTTATATGAGTATATATGATTAAATGTGTAAAAATGTATTTAAAAAAAGAATATATATTATAATTTATTATGCCAAAAATTTATTTATGATTGATATATATATATAAAAAGTAAGTTCAGATTAATAACTTAATATTAATCTTTATATTTAAAATAATTTTATGTTATATTACATGTTATATTAATTAGCAATTTAGCATGTAATATATATGATATAATATAAAAACATTATATATAATATAAAAATTATAAATATATATACCGGTTTGGTTTGGTTTAAACCAGTTTTCAAAATATGAAACCTAGTACTACACTGGTTTAGAGCCTATTTCGGTTCTTAAGAATCGGTACCGTATTGGACTGAACACATTAGTCTTGTCCGATTCATCCGATTCTTCGATTTTTCTTAAATAAAATGACAAAATTGGCAAATCTTATATTGACAAATCTTATATAAATTATAATAATAAAATAAAATAAAATAAGATGAAATATTTTTACTATCAAACGGTGCGGAAAACTAGGCCTGTTCAAAAAAATGTATAACCGGCACCCGCCCGATAAATTCATCCGACCCCAACCGTTAATGCGGGTTCAACTGGACAGCAGGTTGGAAATCATCCAACCCGCTGTTTAACGGGCGAAAGAGCAGCCCGCAGCCCGCAGCCCGAGTCTATCGTCCATTCCAAACATCCAAACCTAGACCTCTCTCTCTCCGTCTCTCTCTCTCTCTCTGCGATCACGCCTGCAGAAACCGAGTCTCTCTCTCTCTCCTCGATCACGCCTAAGCAACCGAGTACTCCAAGCAAACACTTCAAGCTGCCTGCAGAAACCCTAGCCAGTGGAGTTCTCCGTCGCCGTTCTCTGTCGCCGTCTCCATCGGCGTTCTCCGTCGCTGTTCGCCATCAATGTTCGGCCACAGCTCCTAGATCAAGTCGATTTGCTGAGGTATGTTCCGTTTCTCATGCTCCAAATTTCTCTGTCTTCACCTTCTCTGCCCTTCCAATATCTTGTCGTTGCTGGTATCACATGGAGCTTCCCGTTGTGTTAGTTTTATTTGGGGTTTTGATTCGTTGGACCGTTAGTTTTATTTGGGGTTTGATTAGTTAATCTGGGTCTGATTCTTTCTTTGTTGAACTCGGACGATTTTGATTCTTGTTTTTATTCATTTTGTTATGTTTCTCCGGTAGATCGTATGAATGGCAGAGGTTTGCATTCTGAACTAATTTAAGGATTCGGTCTTGATTTCTCATTTGTTTAAAACAGTTGATGTGCATAATGTAGAAATAAACCGCAATGACCATCTAGTGATTATGGTCGTTTGAATGAAGCTCTGAGGGTTAGTATACATCTACAAGTGTCGTTGTGTCCAGCTTAAATTTCCATTTAATTCACAAAAGAAGCTTGGGAAAATGGCTTTCTTTCAGATCACATGTTTAATTCCTGTGGAGACTACAGAAAACATTGTGATGCAGCATTCAAAAAAATTGCTCTTTTTACTTTATGAAAACAGAGATACGGAAAAATAGGGAAACCCCATCAGCTTTGAAGGTTGGGATTTGGGTGAAGCAGCCCTAAAATAATTGTTCACCAAAGAACCTGTAAAGTGTTTGTGTTAAATTCCCACAATCCCAAGAACTGCAGTCAGTGAGTTGGAGTTCCTAACTTCAGTCTAATTTTTTTTTTCTTTTTGTATGTTATTTATAAGATATATTTTCTTCATACAGTTGTGAGATAAACTGGAAGGCCACTGTGCAGACTGATGTGATTAGAATTGAGACACCTCCACCATGCAGATAATTAGGAAAAAACTTAAGTCAATGAAATTGCACTAGTAAGTCTGATACAAACGCTGGTGGGAAGAGGTAAAAAAAACAGCAGCCTAAACAAGAGCCATCCACATTGATTTAGGCATTGAGAAGGGGCACGCATGAATGTGGTTGAAAGAATGGACGTGCTTAGATGCTTTACAGAAAGTAAATGGCCTTTAAAGTTGAGTGAGAGAGTCAAATACAGGTAAAAGTTAAAACAATGGATCTGCTACTATAAATGTACTTGCTGTATAAATGATTGACTTGGCATAGCATGACTTCAAGCAGAGGTCATACAGGATTCGATGGTAATTAGTGATGCTTGAATATAAGTTAGTTGAAACCAGAGCAAATATATTTGCCCTGGCAATTCAAAGTTACTACATGTGGGAATGTGGAAAAATTGATCATTATAATTCTATTTTATTTTTAATTTTGCTTATAATTTGATTGTAGAGTTGATCCAGTGGCCAACTGAATCATAGCCATTCTTTGTTTGAGCTAAACTGTATGCCCAAACCGAGATTGTGCTAATTACTTACAATGCTTAATCAGGTTATTGGTTTTTTTGGCCAACCACTTTTACCATTTTACAATAACCCTTGATATATCTTTTTCTTTTTTTCATTTTTTTTATTTATTTTTCAGAGTTTGATCCCAAATCAAGCTTTATTTATGTTGATGAGGAGTGACTCAAGGCTTATGGTCTGCGCATTCTATATTTGTTGTTAAAGATTCATGTTTGAGGACTTTTCTGGGTTTACTCCTTTAAATTATGATGTTTATTGACTCTTTCTAAATGGAATCTAATCCGAACATATATGCCATGGTTACATACTTTGACAGGGTACAAATATCTAAATTGGATATTTTTAGATACCTTCTCTTGCCTATTGGCAATACTATATTTATGTATGTATAGTTAACTGTTGTGTGTATAATAAGTTAATGAATTGCATGGGAGAAAGAAACGAAAAAAAATTCTAGGTTAAGTTGTAATATGTAAAATTAAATTTAAATGTGTTTGTGGAGTTGTGTCAATTATCAATGAGTTATTATTATTATTATTATATATTTATTTATTTATTTATTAAGCTTTTTGTGCTCTGTCAATCAAGATTCGTTGCTTCTTGAAGAGTCTGAATTCATGGCATAGAAGTGTGAATGAAAATGGATGCAATTTGATATTTATATTGCCCGGTTTCTGTCTGATCTCTTGCGTATTGGACTGGGAAATTGTGATATGTAGTCAACCTGCTGGTATAGGCCATTGAAGCTGTTAATAGATTCTGCTGCTTCTATGCTGGTAATTCTAATGGGTTTAAAATCTTTTATTTTTGTTGGTTGAAAATCAAATGCAGTAATATATTGTCTTTACTGCAAGTTCAAGGCCATTGATATTGAATGATGGTGACGGCTTCAACTTCGGGGTCCAAGTCACTTAAAGAATATCTGAAGAGATATGAGAGCAATGATGAGGAAGAAAAGAAAAAGAAAAAAAGGAAGAAGAAGGTGGTCCAAAGTAAACCAGATGTAAAAGGTGTTTTAGTCGTGGATGAAGATCCAGTTTGGCAGAAACCAGTTAATCTTGAAGAGGAAAACAATGATGATTCAGCTGGTAAAAGTTGTTACATTTTGGTTTCTAGTTTATAGTGTTCCAATTCTAGTTGAGTTTGTTATTATGGTAATAAGAACATTTTCTGTCATTTTCTGTAGATGAAGAGAAGCCACAAGTTGATGAGGACATTGAGGTTAAGCGGATGAGGAGGCTCGAACAACTGAAGGCTATGCGTGCATATAATGCCATATCAGAGGATGGAAGTGGTTGGATTTCTCTTTCTCCCAAAGCTGCTAATTCTAATGACCCAAACTCTGATATGTCACCACCACGGAAGCGGGATGTCCGGAATGACACACCTTCACCAGAACATGAACTGAAGCCTGCAGATTTTGGCAGAGGTAGCACCGATTTGTCACCTTCACGACAGCGGTTGAAGCACCAACAGAACGATATGACACCTGAATTTCCTGACATTTCTCCTCCTAGACGGAGTCGTCGTGGCTCTTCGTACCAAGATGACTTCCAAGCTTCTCCCGGGCCAGACCTTTCACCACAAAGGAAAACTAGGGAGGGTTTTCGGATTCCTGGGGTGCCTGATCTTTCCCCTCCACGTAAACGTTCAACTGAAACCAATGCTTCGCGTGCATCTTTGGTTCAGGATCTTTCCCCACCGAGAAAAAGCCGAAAGGAAGCTGCTATGAATGAGCAACGAAAAACAGGTCTGCTTACTGGCAAAGAGATCAGTGAAGAGATTGCTAGAACTAAGAAGACTGATTGGTTAAGGTAACACCGACACTTCAGACTTGTATTATTTTGCCCACTCCTTTTATGTTCAGTGAATATAAGTTGTTTATTGTGTCTGATATCCGTTCCTCTCTGTAGGTTTAAAGAGATGGATCCTTCTATAAGTGGTCGAGGTGCGGAACCTGTATATCGTGATAAGATAAAAGGTGAACAAAAGTAATTTTTTTTATTATTTTTTTAATGTTATGTCTGAGTTGGCAATGCTTACATTGTTTGCTTTCGCTTCTAATGCTGTAGGAGAACGTATATCGAAGGAAGACTTTTTGAAGTCAAGGCAGAAAGTAAAAGTAGAAGAGAAGCCCAAGGTACTTTGGAATAGAACCTTAAACCTGTCATGTGTGAGGAGTGGTATAGTGAGTATTGTGAGTCATGTTTAACCAGTGAATAAAAAAAAATGTTTAACCAGTGAATAACATCTTGATCCAGATTCTGCTGGAAGTTTTAGTGTCCATTTGGCAATACAACTGTTCTTAAGTATTCTTAGATATTTTCTTCCCAAACATTACTCAAACACAAAACACTTTTCAATTTCAAATCTTAACTTTTTCATCTAATCATTACCTAATCATTACAACTTTCCCAAACTCCCAAACAAAACAAAAAAAACAATATTATTTTTTCAAATTTCAAAACAAAAATAATATTGAAACAATTTTTTAACTTTATAATATTTTTATTCTACTTTCTCTCTCATTTCCTAAAACCCAATATAAAACATCTTAACTCAAACCATTTTTTACTACTATTCATGGATATATTGATATATTCTAAGTTCCTTAGTAATTGGCCATTAATTTGATAATAATAACTATTGTTTATGCCAACCACCATCATAATAATGGTCAACATTCATTAATTATGCTAGATTTATGAGGTTCATTAAATTTTTTTTCTTTTCTTGGAGTATAATTTCCCCCATTTCTTCTCTCTGTTTTTTTCTTGATGTGGGAGATATGTAGAATATCTGTGCAAGTTGCTGATTAATAAAGATAGTCTTACTTCTAAAAAATGTAGAATATCAGTGCAAGCTGCTGATGGCAATAAACGTCTGATGATTATGTTGAGAGAATTACAGTTTTAGAGATTATTACCACATTATATCTGTCCCTCCCTTCTTCCTTCTTTCTGTTTTCTTTTGTTGGTAAATGTCAAAACCTTTACCCTTGAACCCATGTTTCTCAATTATGCAGGTAAGTGCCACTGTGGCCCTGCAGTATTTTTCTCATCATAAAAGAAATTTCCATTTTATTACAAGAATTACAATTCTCTTGAATGAAGGAAATTGGTGTTTTTAACAGATACATAGGATAAAGAGTGCATATACATATTTGTTAAGGTTATGCTTCTGCTGAGTGGTCGATCCATTTAATTCTATTGCAGATTCTGGATATTTTTTCTTTTTGGGTAATTGAGAAATCTTTCGTCTTGATTGTGACAAATCTTGTCTTGATAGCAGTCATAAAGTCTCCCTATTTTTACCCATGTTTTGCTACCACTTTTAGAGTGACATACTTCTAAGGAATTTACGATGCCTTTTTTTTTTTTTTTAATTTATTAGGTACCGTATAATATTGTCTTATTTAACATTTTTTTCTTCAAATGGAACATTTTGAGTTAATCATAACTTGAGTTGTATAGATCTGAATTGGTAAAAATTTTCCAGTTATTTGTTTGTGATGAGTGGATGAGTGGACAACTATTGGGCTGGGGGTTGGGAGCTTTAATTGATCCATTTTCTTTTTAACTTGGCTAAATAAGCAATTTATTTTATTCTGAAACAAATAGATCATTGATTTTGACTATTTTTTTTTATCAGTATCATTGCTTTTGGCTAAAGAAATGGCTCCAGTGGAGTTGTGGGGGACGATGGCAAGTTGGGTATGGGGTGTATATGTGAGTTTATGTGTTAGATAAATGTTTATTTGGGTGGTGGGCCAAGCAAATCTCATCTTGTGAAGTTTTTCACGATAGGCGTTTCTGTTTTCTTTGTTTGTTCCCCTTTTACATTTCCCAAATCTGGCAAGAACTTAATTGTGGAAGGAATGATTCAGGCCTGTACAAATTGCAGTCAGATGATGTTCAGGACTCTGAAAATTTTCTTTTCTTGTTCTTATACATCTCTTATGAGGCTTTGGTGCTAATGTCACAGTAATTCTGCTAGTTGTCTAAGAGACTTGGTGGTTATCAATACAAATGACAGCATGGCAGATGCGCTGAAATTCTATTATGGAAGGCATTAAACCATGAGTTTGTAGAGGACAAAAACTTGCTCAAATATTATGTTAACTCAATCATAGTTATGGACTTGGGCATCTTTTTAGTTTTAATATTGTAGCTTGAGTTCGAAGCTTCTTTCTTTGAAAAATAAATGTTGTCCCTTTCCTTTTAGTTGAAGAGTCAATTTTCATTTCCTGTGCATTTTTACCAGGAGAAGAAATTGGAATGGGGGAAGGGCTTGGCTCAAAAGCGGGAAGCTGAAACTAAGCTGCAGGAATTGGAACTTGAGAAGGAAAAACCATTTGCACGAACCAGGTATCTTGATGGTTTTGTGCTCAATATGATGCTGTAATCATAGGATATTGTGGAAATACACTTGTGTATGAAATTGGACATAATAAAATACTTTAGTAAGAAAAGAAATGTTCTAAATAAAAAAAAAAAAAAAATCTCGACAAAACATTAAGCATGCTTGACTGCATCTCTATCCATCTTCGGTTTAACAAAGGCACTGCACGGTACTTTCATCTCTTGTCTTCTTTTGTGTACACCTAGTGGCTTGTTGGAATTGATAGACTGATTCTCTGATGCAGGGATGATCCAGAACTAGACAACATGCTGAAGGAGAGATTAAGATGGGGTGATCCCATGGCGCATTTGGTAAAGGTAAGTTATTGATCACTGTCTTATTTTTAGCTGCCAAAGTTATAGAATTGATTGCTTATTCAACATCTCTCTGACATATTGCAGAAAAAGCATCCTGAAATGGTTCTCCCAAACCTAGGGGATAGTGAGAAGATGAAAGAATCGGGGTTTGTTATTCCTCAGGACATTCCTGTCCACAGCTGGTTAAAAAGAGGATTAGATGCTGCACCAAATCGATATGGCATAAGACCAGGAAGACATTGGGATGGAGTTGACCGTAGTAATGGTTGGTTCACCTCTACCATTCTTGCATATTTCTTATTTACCTTCCAGAGAAGCTATGGACCTTCTCTTGAGTATCTTCCAGTGTGCCATGATATGGCGATCCCAGTCATGTTGTTACTTACATATCGCCACAGGAAGATTCTTGTGCTTGGAAACATAGAGCCAAAGAAAAAAAGACAAGTATTTAGAGAATACGTTTAGCTACTAGAACTGACTAACTTCTGCTGTTTTTCATCCTATAGGATTTGAGAAGGGATTGATTAAAAGGACGAATGAGAGACGAGCTACAGAAACAGAAGCATACCTGTGGTCTGTCGCTGACATGTGACTTGACGCATACGGACTGTGTAAGAAGATTCCAATTGGCCTTTTATGTGTTTTTGTAAAGGCAACGAGGCACCCGACTTAAAAAGCAAGTTCTATAAAGTTAATTGGTTGTGGTGGTGAGTGATTGGGCTTCCTGAATTGCTAAACAGCATTATGTTTGCATTGCCAGTGAAGTTTCTGTACTCATGATGCTTATTAGTTGTAGAATTCGTGATGTGGTTTTAGTCCAGCTAATTTTTGTTGCCTGCTCTTTGGATTACACCACAATTTTATAAAGCATGCAGGTTCGAAGGCTTTATGCTTTTGAGTGACGGCCGCTCTTGTTGTGGATCAGGGTCTGTTGCAAAGCAAGCATATATGGTTGGCTTTTACAGCTGAGATCGCCTCCCTTTTAGCTCTTCTTTCCATGGCATTTGACGCAATGATGTTTTAGAATGTAAAATGGTTGAAAACTGGAAGATTGTAGCCCGAAAGTCCACCGAATAGGTAAAAAGTGTTTTTTTATTTTTTATTTCATGTATTTTTTTAATCATCATAAATATTTATAAAAAAAATAAAAAATTCATAACATCATTAAAAAACACTATCTTAATCATCAAGTAAAAAAAAAAAAAAAAAAAAAAAGAAGATTTCGGGACACATCTTCGGGACATTTAGCATTTCTGATTACAATATGGGAAATTCAGCATGAAGTCTGATTACCGGATAAGGTCAACGATTTCATGGGGCCCAAATATTGTGTATCTCTTTTGAACCGTAGAAAGTGTTTAGATAAAAGAAAATGAGAAATGTTTTAGATAAAAGAAAGATTATAAATTTTTTTTATAAAAGCAAATTTACAAACTGACATTGCTTGACATATTATGTTAGATTAAAAAGTTATTTTTATTGTAAAATAGATTTAGATTGGAAGTTCGGTTTTATGAAATCTTGAATTACTTGTAAAAAATAAAATATAAGAAATTTTAATCAATTGTGGTCATTCTCGTTTGTTTATAATATTCATGTCTAAAATGACGGCTTCAATCAAGAGTCGAAGTCACTTGAGAATTTCATTCTTCAACAATATAAATGATAGCATTCAAGAATTTTCCTAATTCTCTCTGAGTAAGAATAATAACGATGACAACAGGAAAGTAAGAATTTATTTGAAAGGTATAAATAGAAAAACTGAATGTTAACATGAGCCGTCTATAAATCCACTTGTACTCCCAAGTCATATGTTTCTCCAGCTTTCCAGTCTTGGGGTATGTTATTAGTGGGAATTATCCATGGCTCTTGACCTTCTTCCTCATCGCCGAGCAACATTCTCAGAGACAAAGGCCCGCTTGGAGGCGAGGTGGTCGTCCATACTGCTCCATAGCTTCGATCCAAGATCTTGCACACCAAATTCTCAGTCTACACATAATTAAAATTATGTATTTATAGGTTTAGTAACGATATATTGACAATTTTTTTTTTTTTTAAATTAAAAAAAGGATTTAGTATTTTTTATGAAGTGGTATTATTATATTGGCCGCTGGTAATTGAAAAATACAATATTGTCTATATAATTATTCTCATAGGTTTGGATCCATTAATCGTCGATGCAACTATTTGTATGTAGTAATAATCCTATAATTTTTTTTATTTTTCTTTGTTTTTAAAGGCAGGCAGATCTTGATCATCCTAACTCCATTTTCATTAAATTGATCGAGGTAACGATTATTGTAAGAAAGAAACCCATGCATGTTTGAAAAGAGCAGTAAATTAAGTTAACTGGTTTCAAAGAGAAGCAGGCCAGCAGTGATAACAAGCAGCGGCATTATATATATATACACATCACCTCACAGAGCTGCAAAGCAGTGATATCCTTCTTGCCTTGCTGATACCATATGACAAAAGCCAAATAATATGGGTAGTTGCTGTTCTCATCTATCTTTATTGTTATATTTTTGTTCGGGTAGCTGCATGAGACACTGTTTGGAGAGAGAGAGAGAGAGAGAGAGAGAGATCCCCAAATTAGAAGACAGAATTATTTGGCATGCTTTAATTTAAGACCACCATAAGTTCTCGTATGATGTTCATCAATCGTCACCATTAATTTAGTAATTAATAAATGAATTCTTGGTTTCTAACTACGATATATATATTAGATCATAATTAATCTGACCGTCTATACTCAATATCAATCACACCAAGAGCTAGCAGAGAAGCAGCCGCATCAGTAGTTAGAGCCATCCGACCGAAAGCTCGTCTGCTCAGAATGAAGTCAGTTCGATCACCTGAACCTTGGTCTGTTATAACTACCGTTACCCCTTTGTCCGAGCAGTAGGCTGTGTTGGTGCACCTCACCTAGCATGGAGTAGTGAATATTGTAGTAGTAAACTTTAGAAATAAAGCAGTGGACATGAATGTTAAGATATAAAATAATAAAATCTACCTCTTACCATTAGCTTAAACTTTTGAGACAAGTGGTGATTTCACATGGTATCAGAGCAGAGGTCCTGAGTTCGAACCCTGACTCTACACTCTATCCCATTTAATTAAATATTCCACTTGTTGGGCCTACTCATTGAGGGAAAGTCTGGCCCACAAGTGAGGGGGAGTGTTAAGATATAAAATAATAAAATCTACCTCTTACCATTAGCTTAAGCTTTTGGGACAAGTGGTGATTTCACAATGAATACTACCGAAGGCTAGCAAAAATCTGTGACAAGTTTCGTTTAAGATGATCTTTGTGCAAGTCTATGAGCAAGTCTTTTGAAAGAGAGCATGAGATCAAATAGAGAAAAAGGATTAAAAAAAAAAATATATAGAAAGTACATGGCTGTGCCAGGTTTGCACGTCCAAAACTTTGTATCTAGTATTGCAATTTGGTTAAACCTACCTGATAGCAAGCCCCACAGCCAACACCATTTCGGTAGAGGTCAGATGCAGCTGATACATCCCCATCATTAATGGTAGCTCCAAAGGAACCGAACCCACATGCGCCTTCTGCATTTCAATCAAAAGGATGAATAAGAATGCATGCATGCTTAATCAGTAAAAGTATGCATTTTCCTTTTCCTTCCAATGAAAAACTCTCTTACTATCTGTTCCTTTTTCATCAGAATTTGGATAATAAGCTGCCCGAGAATGAATGAAAGAGTCGCTACTTGTTTGAGCGTCTGCCAGACTTTGCATGAGAAGAAGAGCTGCGAAAAGCCTTAGAGAGATAGACATTGTGTGACGAAAGGAACGAAAGGAATGAAAGCAAAGAAGACAAAGGTGGTAGGTAGTACATGAAGTAAAGGAAAAGAGGTTAATGTTATTTATAATCAACCAAAACCCCCTTCTTTAATTGGCTCGTTAAACCTTACCAATTAACCTTGACAATATTCTTGTAAAAGGTAATCTGATTTAGTGGGATTCCGTTACCATTGTTTCTCAGCTACCTTATTAATTAGACTTGTTTAGGAATATATAATGCAGTAAACCTTCCCGACCTTTCGGATTTGAGTTGTACTTTTCCTTCCAATGATTATTTTAGTTTATTTTATTTTAATTTATTCAGAAAGAAAGATTACTTCTAAACTGTATTCGATTGTAAAGCATTTTACTCAACCAAATTCAAAGTTATCAACTAATAATTAATAATATTTTTCTATTGCTCCCTAACTTGAAGTGTTGATCACATTTTCTGTTATTTCAATGATAATAAGTTCTGCAGTAGCTATCGTTGTTCCAATCAAAAGCATATCGTAAATAATTAAGTTTGTCTAAGGTGGAAAAGATATATAGAAATCTATGAAAAAAACTAGCCAACGTGAAAATATTGATCACCCTGACTAACGCACCAAGAAGGTTGAAACTGGATTCGAACAGTTTTCAGTGGAAAAATATAAACAAACAGTTGTGCTTGAGAAGAAGTAGGAGGGTCATCGTCAAGATCACTAAGGCATCGTTTATTTTCACAAATTTTTTATCTCATCTCATTTAATTATTATAATTTTTTTAAATTTTTACATAAAATAAAATAAATTTTTCATCTCATCTCATCTGTAAAACCATACGAGACCTTAATATTCTCACTTGTCCTAAAGACAGACATTAGGGCCTTGATCTATGCCGCGGGTGGACTGTGCCAAGAAAACAGTACACTTTTCTTTATAATCAGTTGACCCGTAACAATTTTCCTTTTTTTCTTTTTATTATTGCTAATTAATTTTTTATTATTCCTGATCTTGGTTTCACATATTGATCATCTAGGAAGCTGGTTAGCTATCTGACTGGAAGTTTGTTGGCATGTATAATATATGCGCGCGCGCGCGCTGGGTCATGAATAACATCGAATATACAGAACGCCGACATAGACAGGCATGGAGGAAGTACATGAGCGAACCACACATGATCAGCCATGACATGGAAACCATTTTGGGATTTGGACCCACACCATCATGAGAAAATATATTTATAAAATTAATTTTTTAATAGTGGTCTTCACTATTTTTCAAAGTAATTTCATGATGTTTACACACTTCACGATTGTATGTAGAATTACTCCACTATCATATATATATATATATATATGTATGTTTATCTCCTATATACTTCACTACTAAAACTAAGGGAATAAAACCTAGTGCTTCAAGGGACTTTTGAAGTTCCTTTGGGGGACATGATTTCTACGTGTTAATTATTAGTGCTTCAAGGGACCGCCATCTATAATATTAGATCTTGCATGAAAATGTGATGCAAGCAATGTTTGAGCTTCTTAAAGTTTTCTATCTATCTTCGTTTATTAGCAAACAATAAAACTATACGTAGTACCGGGGCCGGCTCAATGGTATGGCTATTTAAGACCTCGTTTGTTTTCAGAAAATATTTAATCTAATCTCGTCTCATCTCATCTAATCATTAAAATTTTTTCAACTTTTAATACAAAATAAAATAAATAATTCAACCTTTTCAAATCTCAAAATAAAAATAATATTAAAAAATATATTTTAACAATACTTTATTTAACTTTTTAACTTTAATCTCATCTCATTTCATCTCATCTCATTTCATCTCATCTCATCTCTGAAAACAAACGAACCCTTAGGCCATTACCTAAGTCCCCATCTTATGTAAGGTCATAAAAATAAAAATGAAGTATTTTTTTTAATTTTTTTAAAAATAAAAAATAAAAAATAAAAAATCATTTCATTAAACAAAACTTTAAATAATTTTTATAGTTTTCAATGTGTTTAAGGTTCCATAATACTAAATTTAATATTTAATACAATAAATTTTTTTTATAAGTAATAAATGAGTGAATTATTTACATTTTAAATAATTTTTTAAGATCTTGTTAAATTGAAGTATAAAATTTGTATTGAGACCTCATTTTAAGTTGATGTAAATATAAATTCACAAAAATTATATTTAAAGATTTTAAAAAAAATCTCATTTGATTAAAAATTTTAAAAATATTTTATATAATAATTTATATTTTATTATATTATAATTACGAATGATTTATGGCTGGCTAGCTTGAGACTGACGTGATCCCTACGTACGTACGTGAAAAAGATAATATATTGGCTATGCTGCTAAGATATTTCCTCCGGCCATTTTTAGTAATTACAAATTCATGCAGTATTTGCCGTACACATGGCTTAGATATATATATTTTTTTCCACATGATAAATTTGGAAATAATTAGCGATATACTTATATGTTTTACTGCATTGATCAGAAAGAAAAATAATAATAATAATTAAAAGGAAGATCAAACATTTTTTTTCGTGAACATAATTTTTAATTTCCTAATTAAAAGTGAGGAATTTTAGTCAAGGGGAAGAGGGGATCACCGTTATATATGAAGGAAGTTGTTGATCAGAACTGAAACAAATTGATTATTTCTTCTCTAGGGTTTGTTTTGTAGAAGTCATTGGATAGTAATATATATGACTACTGCTACATCCATAAAAAAATTATACAAAAGTAATTCCACAAATTAATATGGTTTCATCTGATTTGTTAGATCTATTTTACAATAAAAGTAACTTTATAATCTGACAAACCATATCAAGCTACATCAGTTTGTAAGATTATTTTTGTGTAATCCTTTTGTAGTTAGAGTATTTCCCAATATATATGCTCGCAACTATATTATATTATGACCCTGTTTGGTTCTTAAACTTATCTGAGTTCTACTCAGTTCAGTCTAATTTTAAGTTAAGTCTAACATTCTAACACCTAACTCTCAAATTACTAAACTCATCTTAACTCAAAACTTCTTTATACGTGGGATTTATAATCTTTTTCAATTCAACACTTCTTTACAGATGAGACTCACAACTTTTTTCAATTTTTCATAAATACATCTAAACTCATCTTAACATCCAAACTCATCTTTTAAGTGGATTTCACAAAACTCACTCTATCATTTTAACTTACTATTATTTATAAAGAACTCAATTCAACTCAATATTCAAACGTAGTCTATGATTACGTTTACACATTGGGATGTGTCGTCATGCAAGATAAAATATAAATGGTGGATCAAGTAGTCCTGATTATAGGCATGGATATTGGTAAAGTATCAAATTAATTAAGTATAAGAAGACATTCTTAAATATTTTAGGGTTTCAAAGCTTTTCAACCTGTCGTACGACAATCTTTTGAAATAGCCGCCTCGAATATGGATATTGTCACGCGTGCAAGACAATCTTTCAACTTGCTTCTAAAATAATTGGCTTACCTCTAAAGATAACAGATCATTTGAAATAGCCGCCTCGAATAGTTCTGTCACGGGTTTTCTTCATCATTAGCACTTGAAAACTACAACTTGTAGTACGTTCATGAATCTGGCCGGATTACACAAAATGGTAAATTATATTGATGTTATGCGTTAATCAATATTGTTGAAGGGTTCCTCGAATTGGAAATCAAGCTAACTAAATGCATGGGCTATATGTATGGGAAATTATATTCCCACCGAGGAATATCACCAACAAAAGCCACGATTGTTTTTTTTTTTTTTTTTGTTTTTTTTTTACTTAATAGCCAAGAAAGTGTTTTTTAATGAATTTGTGTTTTTCCTTTTGAAAATGCTTATGGGATTTTAAAAAAATGTTCAAAAAAAAAAAAAAAATGAACTTTTGGTGGCTGCCTTCGATGGTTGTGACAGAACCCTAGCTCCTCTATATATAAGAGTAGCTCTACTCATTTGCCGGCCATTCCCCTACACCACACACCGGTGATGCGGCTTTTGTTTTTTTGTTTTTCCTCCTAAAACGCATACCCCCAAATACTCTCTCATTTCAAAAATTTCCCCTTCCCTCATGTTCTCCCCTCCGCCCACCTTTGCCCCTTCACCCACCTTCACTCGCGGCGTTCAACTCACATTTTTCCAACTTGCACCACGTTCGCCACCATCTGGGGACGTCGACGAAAACAACCGACCAAACAAATTCACACCCATGTTTGCTCTCTCTCGATGTACATGGCTAAGTTAATTTTATAGTTCTTTTGTGAATTCAATTCTTCTTCTTCTCTTCTTTCTTTTTTGGGATGTTTGAAATGAAATGCTTTCATACCGCAGTCCTGAGTTCTTATCGTGAACATGGCCAACTCGATCCTCTTTCTTTGAGTTTTCCTCAAATACAAGTAATGTATTTCTTTCGTAGTTCTATTTCAAAGGAGTGGATGTATTTTTCTTTGCAATCTGGAAGTTGGAGGTGACTTCAAGACTTGGATTAGCAACAAAGATGCTCTTAGGGTATTTTTTTTTTATTATTACTAGATTTTGTTAGTGGGTGGGGGTTGTTTTCCTTACTTTCGATCAAGCTATCAGAGGCTAGCTATTGGAGAGAATCGAAACAGTAACAAAGACGATGGGAGAAAAATCTAAGAAATGTTTGACTAGATAACTAAACTCTTAATCAATGGGAAAACAACAATAAAACCCCAATACTTATATTGTTAGTGTGTGTATATATGAGAGAATAGCACTTGTTTCTATCGTTAAGTGAAATATACTAGAGGCTCAATTGTTTGAATTGGATTGGGGCAGATTCTCTTTGATCCATCATTCTGGTATGGCTATCACCTATACTGCGATAGTTTTAGTCTTGACATGACAGGGGTTGAAGGTTATTGCTATACTGTAGTCTTATCTGGATCTTGAAGGTGACCCATTTGAATCCATTAAAGGCAATTAAACAAAGGTTGTGACAATTTAAACATGGGACCCGTATGTGAGAGAAGGTAAAACATGTGTTTAGGATTCATTGGCTAGTAATTGTGCCATATAGAGTCATCAGATGTTTTCTTCTATTTTTTACCATCTTCATTTGATTCTCCAATTGAGCTCTCACTGCATGTAAATTCTTTTTATGACAGATTTTATAGAAGTGATGAGTTAAATGTATATTGAATCATCATCCCCATATAAAAAACTTGCAACGTTTAAGTGTTAGAACACCCCTCATATGAGAGAAACCAAGGAAAATACCTGAATTAAGACATGTATATGTTCAATTTTTCTTTAACTCACTAGCCCTGGCATATGGAGCTTTCTTAACCTACAAAGACACGCAGTCAGTAATGTTGTTGTGCATCACAGCCAAAAGAGCAGAAAAAAGATTCCCTTTTTGTAAATGGTAGCTACCATTTGTTAGAAGATAGTCTAATTGCATTTGACCATACGTTCAATAAAACTTATGGGGTTGTGTCCTCTTAAAAAAAGTATTAGTATTGATTTACACGCTTCGGTGGGATTCGGTCTCTGATAAGTGGTGTCTTGCATTTCTAAAGAGTCAGTAAATAGAAGCTTGAAATTGTCTCAACCAAATCATTTTTCTGTTTTTTTAATAAATTATGGTTTTATGAGAAAAACTATGGACAACTTATCTTAGGGGCATTATTTGCCACCATATTTAATTTAATGTTTAACTGTCAACCTTTTTTAAGTGTACATATTTTAAATGTACTGGTGGTGTGATAAGCAGTTTTAATATTTCCTATTATCTGGGTTCCTAAGGAACTTGCATCAGAGATGTGATTAAAATAGGTATAACAATCCAGAAAAACCTCTCTGCGATCGAGCCTATCTGTTTCATGTTTGAAATGATTTATGCCTTTCTGTTTAGTGACTTTGTTCTCAAAACTCAGTTGAAATATCGTGATGGACAAAGAGGAAGATGAAAGACCACCTAAGCCTTCTACATCGATTTCTTTTCAGACATGAATTTAAGTCGTTCTAACACCATGCCTAATTACAACCTCCATTGATGCTACCTTTTGGACCAATGATGCTTTACCCTCCGTCGAATAATGTGGAGGAGTTGGGATGAGTTCAACATATGATCTAGGTACATTTCTTTTAAACTTTTTAGTTTTTTTTTCTTATGTGCATTTGAGTCGTTCTATCACTATGCCTAATTACAGCCTCCATCGATGCCCTACCCTCCATCGAGTATTCTGAAGGAGTTAAGAAGATCTGAAAAGACTCCCAACTAGCAAGTGAATCATAACTCATGCCATTTAGAGCCGAAAGTGAAAAGCATTTTGGAGGTATATCACACATGAGTGATTAAAGCTGTCATATGACTAACGGTATTACACTTTTAACATGATGAGTAAACACCCAGTGTATATAATATCAATGCTAATCCCAACCATACATTTTCATTTTTAGAAACTTTATCGGACGTAAATAAAGAGGCAGAGACTAAGGGGCCTAATGAAGTACCGGATGATGAAAGAGTTGAGGAGTCGAAATCTAGTATGGAGTTTGCCACTGATAAAGAGTTTCTGGCCTATTATAAGCGATATGCCAAGCAATAGAATTTTGGTGTCATCACACAAAGGACGAAGAGAGAGACAAATGAGAGTATGAAGTATTTGACAATTGGATGTGCACGTGGTAACAAGTACCATCCTAGCCACACTAATATCTCAAGGCCACGACCAACAATTAAAATGGATTGTAAGGCGAAGGTAAATGCTCACTTGGTGAAGGGTGTATGGGTTTTGACCACTATTGAGATAGCTTATAATCATAGTACTGTCAACCCACAAAAATCTAGATTTTTAGATCTCACAAGTGCTTAGATAAATACAATAAAAAAGATGCTCGATTTGAATGACAGAGTAGGTATTCAAATGAATAAGAATTTTGGCACACTTGTTGTTGATGCAGGGGGTTTCGAGAATCTTGAATTTCAAGAGAAATATTATCAAAATTTTATTGACAAAGTGAGACATTTAAGGCTTGGTAAAGGAGGTGGAGAAGAAGTACTTAGTGACTACTTTGAGAGGATGAGGAAGATGAATGATGCTTTTGTTTATGTAATAGATGTGGATGACGAGTTAAGACCCAGAAATGTGTTCTGGGCTGACGCACGAACTCGAGTGGCGTATGACTGTTTCAGAGATGTTATCACCTTCAATATGACATACCTAACAAATAGATACAATATGTCTTTTGTTCCATTTGTTAGGAGTAAACCATCATGGGCAGTACATACTGTTAGGGGCTAGCTTGATTTCAAGCGATGACACAAGTACTTTTGTGTGGTTGTTCCAAACATGGTTGCAATGCATGAATGGTCGGGCTCCAAAAGTAATCATAACAGACCAAGACCGAGCAATAAAGGGTGCTATTGCATTGGTATTCCCAGACAGTCGCCATAGATATTGTCTTTGGGTTGAAGACTTCTCTAGAAATTAGGATCTCACTCCCAATTCAATGCGGGGTGAAGACTTCCATTCAGAGTGCCCTATATGATTCACAGACTTGCACATAATTTGAGGACAAGGGGGGAAACTAATTTAGAAGTATGACCTTAGGTGATAATGCATGGCTGCAAGGGTTTTATAACGAGAGGTCGTTTTGGGTACCAGTTTACTTGAAGAGTGTATTTTGGGCTGGTATGAGCACTACGTAGCGGTTTGAAAGCATGAATGGTTTCTTCGATGACTTTGTACATTCTGGTACGACATTGAAAGAATTTATCGATTAATTTAACAATACTCTGAGGAAGAAGGTGGGGGTCGAGACGACAACTGATTTCAATTCTTGCAACTAAACCATCCTATGTGTATCCCCATTCAACATTGAAAAGCAGTTTCAAGCGTTGTATACAAATGTAAAGTTTAAAGAGGTCAAAAGAGAGGTGTGGAGGATGATTTTATGTAATTGCGTACTTATCAACAACATGATTGCATTTCCACTTTCGATGTTTGGATGAAATTTTCACTGATCATGACCATATCAAAATCGTCTAGTACTCAGTTTACTATAACGAGGAGGAATGTGAAATTAAATGGACGTGTGCATTATTTAAGATGAAGGGGATTCTCTGTAGGCATGCATTTAAAGTTTTTCAGATGAAGAACATTCATGTGTTTCCAGAGAAGTACATCTTGGATCGATGGATGAAGGACTTAAATAGGAGATACACACTCGTCAAAATTAGCTATGATAACTTGCGACACAATGCAGATGCATAGAGGTATGAGGTTGTGGTGAAAAGATATCTGAAATTAGAGACCTGTGTATCCCCAAGTGATGATGATGTCAATGCATTCCTTTGCCTTTTGGATGAGTCTGAGCATAAATTTAATGGATTAAACTTGAGTCCCATTGTTAAAGAGAACGTGGTCGTGGACAAGGATAAGAAAATATTAAGCCTTCACGTTGTCTGAGGGAAAGAAAGGCCCCCAATGAAAAGAAAGGTTCCAACTGTGAAGAGGGCTACAACCAAGAGAAAGAAGAAACATGTAGTAAATTTTTTTTCTATTAATTCTATATATATTAATGGATTATATGCATATTCCTTTTTTAATGGATGTGTATTTTTGTTTTGGAATTTAGACTTGCAAAAAATATTTGATGATGAATCACAGCATAGTGAGGTCTCGGAAACTCAACTTGGTGCTAATATTGACAATTTTATTGTTGAAACACAATGTAATATTGTCACACAACTAACATCATCAAGCAATGAGGTGGTGTGAGGCAGTGGTTGTAACTTAGTAATTTATTTTGGCTATGAGGCTTTGTGATGAAATATGTTGTGAGTGTGAGAATCTTTAATTAATGTAAAGCGTAGATTTTGTTGTAAAGAATGTAATTTGCAAGTTGTAGCTTGTTGTGATTTGTAATATGTAGTTTATAGAACTGAGAAGCTATATAGAACTCATCTTGCGAGGGGTGGTTGGAAAGACACGACGCTGTGGTTTATTATCTATTTTTTGGAAATGTTATGCAACTTGATTCTTTGTTCTCGTGCATGTGTTATTAGTTTAGTAAATTGTGTTTTGACTGCTATGGAGGGTGAATGGGTTTGTGTAATTTGGAGGATATGCGAAAAACATTGCATATGCAGTTTGCATGGAACTTAATTCAAGGAGAGTCCTTGTGGGCTAGGTTCTTTAAGGGAAAATATGTGGGCTTTTCACCTTGGTTTCTCATTGACATGAAAAATGGAACGAGGTTTTGGAAAATGATTGTTAAAAGTATTCCTAGTGTCCTTAATAATGCAAAATGGAGAGTTAGAGATGAGAACATTTTATTTTGGTATGATAAATGGAGAGATGGGGGTCCGTTAATTGATGAGTTTCAGATAGTGGGTAATCCGATGCTTAAAGTTAAAGAGTGAAAGTTGTCCAATAGTTGGGATGTAGAACTGTGTACGTTAGTGGGACAAGATAATGTAGAGGAAATTATTGAGGCTTTGGCTGGCTGTAAGGGAGGGTCTGATATGTTGATCTGGATGAAGCATGAGAGTGGGAGTTTTTCTACTAAATCCGCTTGGGATTGCATTCGAATACAAGGTTCTAGTATGGAGTGGCATCATTGGATGTGGCATAAGTTGCTCCCGCTTAAAATTTCGGTTTTGATGTGGAAAACATGGAACATGGCTTTGAGCATTGATCATCATCTTCGAAGTATTGGGATCCCGATAGTTTCTCGTTGTGATTGTTGTGACGAAGGTAAGTATGAAGACCAAAACCACGTACTTTTCGAAGGTGAGTTTGCAACGAAAATATGGAATTATTATGGAGCTACCTTTGGTCTTCCTCTTGGTCTTACTTGGAGGGAGACGGTAACAATTTGGTTTCGACGTGCAGCCTCAAACTCTCAAGTGGGGCTCATTGTGGGGCTCTTACCTTCTATTATTACTTTGTACCTTTGGCGTAGAAGATGTACTGCACGCATAGAGGGTAGTATTCAGTCTATTAGTTCGGTTTGACATTCTATTAGAAGTTGGATGGGTTTAGTAAGTCGAGATATGCAAAAGGTTAGTAAATGTTCTAGGCATGACTAACTGATTTTACAGATATTGAATATTCCAGCATTGGTTCCCGATAGGAAGTATTTAAAGCCAATTGCTTGGCAAAAGCCAGCTCAAGGGTGGTTTATGTTGAATATAGACGGTAGTAGTCTTGGTAACCCAGGTTCTTCAGGGGTGGGTGGTATTATTAGAAATGATCGAGGTCATTTGGTTCACGCCTTTAATTCTTATATTGGATTCTGTTCAAATAATAGAGCAAAATTGTTAGCTATTTTGCATGGTCTCAAAGCCTGTAAGGATCTGGGGATTAATTTTGTGGAAATTGAATTAGATTCTCAAGTGGTGATCTCGTGGTGGAATAGGCGGAGGTGTGGGGTGTGGTACTTGGAAGATTTTTGGGAAGATACTCTAACCCTTATGGATTCTATGGTGTGCATAGTTAGACATGTTTATAGGGAGGGAAATAAAGTTACTAATTGGTTGGCTCGGAGTTGTGCAAGTGGTCTTAACTCTGAATGGAGATTTCTTAGGGATGTGCTTAGGTTGCTTTGAGGATTAATCCATTTGGATATACTGGGTTTGCCATCTTTGCGTTGCTGTTAACGTCATTTTCATGTGGCGTTTTGTCCTCAGGTTGGATTGGTAAGATTTTATGATTTTATATTTTTGAGTTAACGTTGTTTGTGGTTTCTTTTACAGGAATGGTTTTCTTTGTAGTATTTTTGTACGTCCTGTCTTGATGTTTTTTTTTTTCTTTTGGTTAGAGGCTCCCAGTACTTTTGACACCTAGTTTAGGAACTTTCTTGCTTATTTTGTAACCCCAGGTGTCGGTCTATAACCAGGGTTTTCCTTCGCCATAAGTGAGGGTTTATTAATAAAATTTGGGATGGGGTCACTCATGGACATGTGAACCTTGGCTCTTCTTAAAAAAAAAAAAAAAAGCAGGGAGTATGAAATGTAAGTACCATGTGCAATGCGGATGCTACTTAAGCTAATTTTTTTTACCGATGTGCAGAAGAGGGACATAAAGTTAGAGAGTTGGCACTTGAATCACCATCTTGAAATTAGCTTTTAGTTAGCATTTGATGAGTTCTTTTGCTACCTTTTCATTTCTCCTCTTCCTTGGGTTTATTAGGAACCATGATTTTCTTGGATTTAGCTTTCCCAGCAGACTCCTTTCTTGATGATGTTTTAGAAGTTAGAACTTCGTTTTTTTGTCTCCTCAATCTTTATCTAGTCCTAGAGAAAATGTGAAAAAAATGATGTTTCTTATGTAAGGTTGCATTTTTATGTTTCTTATGTAATGAATATATACAGTTTAGTTCTTCTCATGGAGTCAGAACTCCATAAATGACCAAGCATATTTGTAATGAGCATAGTCTTCGCTTCCTCCAGTACTAATATGAGCTTCAAAAATTGTCATGATACAAGATGGAGCCATTGGCTGTGGACACCTTCTTGTCCGGCCACTAATATCCTATATATAACTATTACTAGAAAATGAAGAATATTAATGGATCACAACCACATAATGAAATTAGCAATATCCGTTAAGAACATAGTCTGAACCATCCATTTACAATTAACAGTAACACGATACATCTATAGTCCGAATCAACTAAAAACTATTACAATAGATAACACCTAGTACATACACAATAATATACGTGCACATCCAACTCTGTGGAACAACCTTGTTCAAGAAATCAATACTCTACTCAACAGTCACTCTAATTGGTCTATTCAACATAGAGGTCCTACAGCAAATGGTGTAGCTTATGCTTTGGCTAAATATGCATGGCATCTTGATGATGTATCTCTTTGGTGGAATTCAATTCCAGGTTGTATATCCCAAACTTGTAATGTTTGAATTGATGAATAAAAGTATTTTGTTCTTATATATATTAAAAATAATAATATACGTGCACATCTATTCTCTACCATCCACTTTCGAACTTCATCCTCTTGCTTGTGAAGAGCATTCTCTCTTTCTCAATTAGTTTATCTTTTCTTTTATAAATTGCATTTTCTTGTGTCAGAATTTTCTTCTCTACTAGTTGAAGTATATCTACCCATATATATGACGAATTGATATCTTGCTTCTCCCTACATACAAGTCAAGAATTTCAAACCTTAAATATGAAAAATTCAAAAGCAATACAAAAACACGACAAATTTTTTATTTTATTTTACCGTGTTATACTTCAGACAGGTATAAAATTCCATTCCAGGACTTTTGTTAGTTTGAGAAGTATTTGACGGTGCTTTCAAACCACACTAACAGGTTGGTGATGATGATTAATAATATTTATATAACTCAGTTTACACCCATGCAGCCACTGCCACAGCGCCACTTTATGTAACCTTCCTCCATTATTAAAACAATTATATCTATATTTATGTGTGTGTCATCATCTTGAAAGTTGTCTTTTCTAATAGTTTGGAAAGTATTCTATTTGAAACGCATCAACTAAATATGATGATGATTGACTCGATGTACTGTTGATCTAAATGTGAATTACAAATGACAGTGAAAATATTTAATACCAAAGTTAACAATTTTGTGATAAACAATTGTTTTGAAGCACTTTATAATCATGACAATGAACCTCGTGCGCAAGAAGAATAATTGCGTAGTTTGAGGTCTGCATCAAAGAGGTGGGTCCGTACGTATATCAATGTGTTCTTGGCATATTACATGGTTTTTAGTCACTTTCATGCGGGTACGAGGACAACAAATGTGAAGCAACATAGAAAAGACAACTTTCAAGATGATGATACACACACACATATATATAATTGTTTTAATTACATATATAAATGCCAGTGGCTGCATGGGTGTAAACTAAGTTATATAAATATTATTAATCATCTTTACAATCAGAGGTTTTATTTACAAATTTGACAAGAAATAAACTTGGACCATATTTTTAATTGTGCTCATCTATCACAATTTCATTTCTATTTTTAGCTCATTTTACACATACATTCTTAGTATATTTTTTCTTAACATGACCTCCTTTCCTTCACTGGTATCACCTTTGCTCTTCCTTGGATTTATTTCATGATCCGTATTGTCTACAAGCACTCATCACGACTCTTTTGGAAGTTCGATTTATGTCCAGGTAGCATAACCTCCAGCTATGCCTGCATTGCCCCTAAAACCCTGCAGTATAGAAGTTCTTGTTAGCCTTACTCAACTCTTTGAGCACAAAGAGTTGCTGAATGAAATCCATTCAAATGTGTTTCAAAGACAATAGGTATTGCATCATTTTTGGAAGAAATGGTGCATCTCTAGCATCAAAGCTAATCCTTGGACTCTTGAAGATTTTAATCACAAAAACCAGTTCATTTACATAACAACCAATAAAAAAAAAATGATGCCATGGAAATTTAAGTTCAGTAAATGGTCTAAGACACTAATTAGCTTTCAATGTAATCAAACTTAAAATGATTCTCCATCAAACTTAAAAAAATTTCTTTGCTTCCTCTTCTGCTCAAGTAGAGCTGATTGATTTTAGTGTTGTACTTCTTGGTTCACAACTGTGTATTGGTTTTGAATGGAAATTTTCTGGATGTAATGGTAGGAGGTTTCAAAACTAGCTAACTAAATGGAAGATCAAAACCAAGGATAGAACTAATTAAGACCTATCTGGCTTTGGCTCATCAAGTTCTACAATATCTATAATACTAGTATTCAGTAAACAAGCATGCCCAATTCAAATATGGTTTTAACATACACCCAGTCCCACCTTTTCCAATTGCTTTGTAAATATATTTAGGTATCCCTTAATCCCACCTCTTGGTGAAGGCGACTTTTGATACAAAAGTCTGATACGATGCAGTAAGAGGTTTCACGCGGTCTAAGGCAAGGGGACTCTTTGTCTCCCCTTCTGTTTGTCATTGTTATGGAGGCTCTTGGTCGGATGGTGAAGGCTACTGTTGGAGGAGGGTTTCTTTCTGATTTTTTGGTGGGTAATGGCATGAATGGCCCTATTTCACTCTCCCACCTCATATTTGCAGATGACACTCTCTTATTATGTGATGCGGATCCTGGGTAGATTCAATCTTTGCGAGCTCTTTTTGTAACACTCGGACCGAATCAAGCTCGATTTTTATATATTTTTGGGCTTATGAGTATGGAAAAATCCAATTGAGTATTCGAGTTTTTTTCGAATAGACTATGGGCTTAAAATCTTTGTTTTGGAGGTTTATGATTTTTTCTTTGGTGTTTATAATTAGGTTAAAAATATTTTTATGAGTCGAGAAAATTTTTTGGACTAGTTGAGTTATTTTTAGAAATTAAGTTGTGATCGATGACTCAAGAAAAAGACCAAGACCCAAGCCCACACCCGTGTCTTTTAAACCATTAAAACCAACTGAGTTTATGATATTTTCGCCGCCTCGCACGATTGCACTCCCATGCACGTGCACCTCTATTCTCCTCGGCTTTAGGGTTTTGTTTTTGTTTTATTTCAATCACCTATATATTCACACGTTAACTTCACATTTCACGCAAGTTTTCTTTTCCGTCTATTTTCTCCCCTAGAGTTATCTCACGTCCTTGGCATGCACGTTTCTTCATCTCGGTGTTTCCCTTAGGGTTTCCATCACATATATAAATCCACCTTATACGCTTTCATGCACTGTCGCCTAGGGTTTCATCTCTTTTTCCGTTTGCTGCACCGCACCCCCCTTTCTTTCTTGTCTCTCTTTTTCATTTTTTTTTCTTGTTTTCAGTCACATATAAATACATACATTTATCCCTGCTGCATGAAGAAACTCTCAGAATAGGGCTGCCGCATCCTGCGTTATTGCACCTCCACACCACTTTAACTCCCTCTCTCGTTCACTACCGTCAGCACATTCACATCCAACCGCCAACCTTGGGTTGCCTAGCCTTGACCACCAAGCTGCTGTTCAACTCCAGGCCGCATCCTCCCACCCTGGATGCCCTGCCACACGAAGTCTTAGCTAGCAACTCCTCCTTGCAAACAGCGCACCACCCTCTAGCCCGTCCTCACCACCACAGAAAGCCAACCATTGTCGCCCAACCGTTGAAGGAAACACACCACAAAATACTCTGTTTTTGACCCCCGAAACAGAGGAAGTAGTCTTCCCCATCGTGTGCAACCAACCTGCCATCCTACTCCGCCAACCTCCCCCATGACATCGCCACCGCACGAGAGCATCGCAGAGCGCTACACTCCATCCAAGTCCGTCGCCCTCCTCTTGGTAAGCTACCACCGAACCCACACACTCTCCTCTCCATCTCTTTCCGTCTCTCCCTCTTTTTCTACGTGAGGCTTCTCTCTCTCTCTCTCTCTCTCTCTCTCTCACCACTCTCTCTCTTCCAGTGCACCGCCGTAGTAACCACCGCTGCCCCTGCACCCAACTCCTTCGCAGCTCCACTCTTCACGGTGAACTTCCATCGCGTACGTAGCTGCTGCTTTATTCAAAGACTTTGGTTTTATGTAAGTGTAAATACATGCCTCTAAGCTATATTTTACACTAATATTATTAATTACTTTTTTCCTCTTTGAACTGCAGGTTATGCTAAGGTGTTTTAAAATTTTTATTATGTGTTAATAAACTCTTATTTAATTATGATTACAGAAAATCACTTAAGTATTTTAACATGTTATTAAATAAAGATTTATTTTAAGAGTAAACAATACTGGTGTAATGTTATTTTTACACTTTAGATATGATTTAGTCTATTAAAAAATTGTTATGGTTTATTTTAAAATATTTTGAGATAATTATATTATCTAGTATTAAACTTTATAGTTTGTTTTCAATAATAAATAGGTCAGACTTTTAAATGTTTTAGTCAAAGTTATTAAATAGCATATTTTAGAAAATGATGATTTATAATTTTAGGTTTCAAGGAATTAAATAGCTTATTTTAGAAGTTTAGGCTTAAATATCGAAATACGTGATTAATTGAAAATTTATGAGAATTACGTAATTATTGTTCGACATTTTTTAGGAAAATTTTGAAAAAGTTAAGAAGTCCAGGTAAGAGGGATTCCAATGCTAGACTTTGCATTAAAATAAAATGAACTGATGTTGATTTTTAGAAAATATGCATATTTTGTTATGAAAAGAAATTTTGAAATGACCTCAGTTATTTGTTCTGTATTACTCATGAAATTCTGTACAAGAAGAAAGTTTTTTTTATTTTTTTTATTTTTTTTATTTTTTTTTTTTATGGCATTACTAGTGTAGACATGAGCTTATTTTTGGCATTTTGTTTCTGAACTAAGAAAAATGAGCAAAATGAGCGAATATGAAAATTTGATAAATTTCGCATGTGACTTGAAGATGTTCTGAATCCGTTTGGAAAAATATGAAATTATCTGAATTTCAGTACTCTGTTTTGATATGATGTGGCCTCTAAAAAACTTTTGGCATTACATTCTGATTTTGTTCTGACTTTGATTCTGATATGGTGTCTGATTCTGTTTTGCTCTGATATGTGGCCTTGTCACGAGATATAATAGTGACCTCTAGCGCTGTCAGGTGATATAATAGTGACCTCTGACCCTGTCATGGGATATAATAGTGACCTCTGGCACTGTCACGGGATATAATACTGACCTCTGGCCCTACCACTGGATATAATAGTGGTCTCTGCTCTGAGTGCATCGCTTTGATAACATGGTGATTTATGTTCTGCTTGGCTTTCCGCATAATGCACAACCCTACCACGGGGGTAAACATGGCCTCTATTCTGATATGATACTCTAATATGATATGATAAGATGAAGATGTTCAGCCATGTTGTGCCAAATGAGTCTTTGAATATGAAAAGTTGGTTTCTGAATATGAAATGTTTGAAAAGTCACTCTAAATTTATGATAATATGTATTTTTGAAATTTGCATAATGAAATTTTTTGTTTCTCTATTCTGAACTCTATGAAAATGCTCATGTTTATATACTAGCATATGTTCTCTGCTTACTGAGTTGTTGATAATTAACCCCTTATCTCCAAACATTTTTCAGATGATTTTGAATAGTTCAACTAAGGATCATGATGGAGCATCGGTGAGATGATTATTTAAGCATAGTGGATTACTCATAGAAGACTTCTGAAAATTGACGGATTTTATTAAGAGATTTGTAGTATTCTGATGACTTTATATTTTGGAGTCTATAAATATATTGATGAATTGTGAGTTTTAAGTTACAGGGAGTAACTCTTCAATCCCTGCGGGACCAAGACGTTACACTTTTGTTATGCTTTGAAGTACTATCGGGGCTCAAGGTGAACCTTAGTAAATCTGAAATGGTTGCGGTGGGGGTGGTGCCCAATATCAACGGCTTGGCGTGGTTCTTGGATTGCAATGTGTCTTCCTTGCCTATGAAGTGTTTGGGACTCCCTTTGGGGGCGACTTTTAAGGCTCAATCTATATGGGATGGTGTGGTGGAAAAAGTAGAGATGAGGCTTGCGGGGTGGAAACATATGTATTTATTGAAAGGGGGGCATCTCACTTTAAGTAAGAGCCCTTTAACTAATCTCCCCACATATTTCCTATCCCTTTTTCCTTTGCTTGTGGGGGTGGCAACTATAATTGAGAGATTATTTCAGGCCTTTCTATGAGGGAGTGGGGGAGGAAACAAAATTCCACCTGGTTAGTTGGAACAAAGTTTGTTCTCCAATTCTGAATGATTGCTTGGGTGTATGCAATTTGAGGACTTTCAATAAAGTCTTGTTGGCAAAATGGTTATAGAGGTACCAGTTAGAGGGGGATGCGCTTTGGAGGAAGATTATTGTTTCTAGACACGGGAGTACGTGGGGAGGATGGTGTTCCAATGTAGCGAGGGGGGTATGGCGTGGGTTTATGGAAATTTATTAGGCAGGGATGACAGTGCTTCGAAAGTCATATACGGTTTGTGGTGGGAGAGGGGTCCAGAATCAGGTTTTGCTATGATGTGTGGTGTGGAGAGTACGCTTTGTACAGGACTTTTCCAGCACTCTATCGTATTGCAGCTAATAGTGAGGCTTCCATGGAAGATATGTAGGTATTCTCTCATGGTTTTTATTAGTGGAATGTCCTTTTCAATAGAGATATTCATGATTGGGAAATGCACACTGTGTCTGATTTTTTCAGGTTGCTATATTCATGGGAAATACCACGACACAGGAGGATAAGGTGCAGTGGAGGACCAATGACAGTAAAAAAATGTACAGTTAGGACTTATTATAAGATTCTATCAAGCCAAGGCAATGTTTAATTTCCATGGAAGAGGATTTGGAGGTCCTAAGTGCCTACTAAAGTAGCTTTTTTTGTTTGGACTGCGGCTTTGGGGAAGATCTTGACCACGGACAATCTGAGAAAGAGGGGACTTATTGTGATGGATTGGTGCTATTTGAGTAAAAAACATGAAGAATTTGTACATCACTTAACTTTGCATTGTGAGGTTGCAAGGGGGTTATGGGATGAAATATTTAGAAGAATGGATATTGCTTGGGTAATGTCTTCGAGGGTGGTGGATTTATTGGTTTGTTGGAAGGAGCTTCAAAGCTGTTCTCAAGTGGCGGCCACATGGAAGATGATCTCATTGTGTATCATGTGGTGTACATGGTTGGAAAGGAATGAGAGGTGCTTTGAAGATAGGGAGTGCACAATGGCCGAACTCCAGAATTTTTTTATGCTCACTTTAATGCTTTGGTTCTTAGCTATTGTACTTGATGGGAACAACGTCCATGACTTTCTTTCCTTGAGCTAGAATGTATTTAGGTGTTTTCTTATGTATACTTCCTGTGTACATGGGCTATGCTTATTTCAATCATATGAATAAAATTTACTTCTTACTTATAAAAAAAAGAAAAGAAAAAAAAAAGCAATGTAGTAAGAGGTACTATTCTACTAGCACAAAAAGGAATACATGATGCTCTTTAATAATTGTAATGTATTTATATTAGTGTGTTTATGCACCCACTTTTAAGTAACAGAACTCATTTGCCAATATTAGTGCATACACAATATCAATGCTTATAAACGCTTGGCCTCCTAGAGTGACATTTATTGCATGTCAATATCATATAGTCAAAAAGCCAATTGGACTTGGAGACAAGTCCTTGACATGGGTCCTTTATATGAATGAGATGAATGAGGAAGCTTTCCATTTGGCCCAGATCTTAGTTCTTCTACCTGAGACTTAATCCATGCATGAGGTGGAAGAGAAAGCCGAGGACCAATATAGATCTAAAATCTCATTCAAGAAGAGAACGAAAGAGGATAAGTTTTCCTTCCAAAATAATCTATTCTTCCTATTATCTTCGGTTTCTTCTTTTCTCATTTTGTAATAATGCTCATAGGGTTTCAAAACCAGAACACAGATCGTGATTGGCACAACCATGGGCAACACAATATATGAAACCCATATGGATGGGCACAAACATGGACACACACCATGTCCATTTCGCTCAATAATTCCTTCAAACAGCTGATGGGCACAACAACAAAAAAAATCCAAAAATTCAACCAATGATTAAGATAAAACAACTTTCATACAAAACATCAAACACAACAAAAAAAACCCTACTCAGTATCTCTTTTCTACTTAGTGTATGCCAGAAGCCACACCTCGTCATTGTACTGGGGAACCAAAAAGAAGGGTTCAGCCGAAAACTTACTATGACATAGGGGATGAGCTGGACATGTAGGCATGTATGTCTTCGAGTCACAGATCTGGACGTAGTAGTTTCCTCCAATATGGCATCAAGTCACAAATCGAGGATGCAGGCACATATTAAGGTTATAGAGAGAGGGCTATGGGAAGGAAGTGAGGGAGAGAGGGGTACTCAAATGCGAGGGGAAGACAATGATAGAGGCCTTTCTACATTTAGGAGAAGTGAGAGAGGGATCTGAGGGGAAGTGAGAGGGATTTTCGATGGGAGTAAAATTGTGATGTGGGGAGCAGACTGGATTCGCCACATCACGGTGTGTGGTGTTGGAGTGTTCAACCGGCCTAGGAGTAGATTTTCTATATACGTAAACATCTGCCAAGTTGAAAAGCACTGTCAAATAAGTCCAATGCTGATGTTGCCTAGCTAGCATGTTGTACCCTCTGTCCTGCCCAAGTACGTACATACCTTAATCAACACATTGTTGGGTTACAAATGTACCATTTGTTCTTGTTTTTCTTTTTAGCCCTTTCTTTAAGGATTTGGGAGCCTACACAAATTGTCGATTTTGGCACCCTAAATTGGGTCAAAATGAGTTATTTAATTGTTCTAATCTATAAGTTATAATGTCAAAATTGTTTTGTTTTTTGTTTTTGTTTTTTATTTTTTTTAAATACTTTGCTTTGCAACCTGTACTACTTTACATTTTATATCTTAAGTTATGAAACTTAATACATTACACCCTTTATGATGCCCCAGCCCAAGCTAGATTCTTGAGGTTGAAATTTAGTTCTAAGAGTGGGCCTATGTGGATATAAGTCCAAGGGCCATAGACATTAGAACCTTATGAAATAAAATGAATTTTACTTTTTGATTAGTAGAGTAGGCGCCCGGACCCAAGAGAAGGTCATTGGTCCAATGATATTCAGCCACTAAAAGGATGATGGCTTGAGAAAAGCCCATTGAAAGTAGGAAGAAGGTGCCATTCGGAGCTAAGTAAGAAGGAAACCTTTGGGTTTTTAAGGGGACAATCATTAGGCGCATGGTAAAATGGAATTTTGATTTTTTTAGAGATATGCCACTTGGCAAACATGCAAGGTGCCCTTAAGGGTTTCTAGAAAGAGCAATGTTGATGAATGAAGAAGAATGAGAGGATTTAGGCCAAACCACTAGGTGAGCATGCATGAGGCTATTAGGGTTTCAAGAAGAATCTTGTGTTCATGGAGATTTAGGGTTTCGACCATAGTTGGAGGCGCGACTGGTCCTTCATGCAATGGAAGTCTTTTAAGTTTCAAATAGAGGGAAATGATGAAGAGAAAGGGTGAGTATGTCAGCCATGCCATTTGGCAAGCATGCATGTGATCTTTAGGATTTCTAGAAGAACCTAATTATGAAGAGGACTTAGGATTTCAGCCATAGCAAGGGAGGCACCACTTGTCCTCCGCAAAAGAGTCCCTTAAGTTTCCAAAAGAGGGAGATGAAGAAGAAGAAGGGAAAGACATTCGGCCATAACACTTGGCAAGCACACATAGGATATTTAAGACTCTAGAAGATGCAATCATAAGGAAAACTTTGGAAAACAAATAGACACACGCCACATGGCAATCATGCAGAAGCGTCTAGGGTTTCAGGATTAGAGAAAAGGAAGGGACAAAAAGGATGCTCGGCTAGGGCAAGAAGAAGGGGCCACTTGGCCCCCATGTAAAAGATTTCTTGTGGCTCTTCACTTTTCAATAGAAATAATGATGAGAGAGAGAGAGAGAGAGAGAGAGAGAGAGAGAGAGAGAGAGAGAGAGAGAGAGAGAGAGAGAGAATGAGTAGAAGCAAGAAGACCCATAAATAGGGCCATTAATGGCAGGTGCCCATAGTGAAGGAGGAGGGAAGATCAGGAGTCATTTGGTGCATTTTCAGTTTTTCTCTCATTCATTTTCTCTCTATCTTGCCTATACCCTAGGAGATAGCTCTCAAAATTTTCTCTCCATCCAAACACCCACCTCATGCAAGTAAAGAAGGAAGATTTAAGGATATATTTTTCGTGGAGCTTGGCACAGTAAGAGAGTTCAATGAGTCTTCTTTCGCACACACTCACTCACGTAAATGCCAAAAGAAGTTTTGGAAAGTTTCGGTTTGTAAGGACTGAATGAGGTGTTGTGTTTTTCTAAGAAGCTCCATAAAGATGATTGAGTGGTAGGTTCATCTAAAGAGGGATGAACCATGCTCGAAATATAGATTTAAGTGTGCTTAGCCATTAGAGTTTTTCTTCTAAACCAAGTCTTTGATGGCAAGATAAGTAAGGAGGAACCTCTTGGATGTTTAAAAAGTGTTCAGCCATAATTAGGGTTTCTTGAGGAGTTTTATCTGGTCACCATTTGAAGAAGCACAATCTTGAGTGCTATGCACTTTTCGGCCACTAAGGTTTCTTTGAGTGAAATCACATTTTTCAATACACACATACTCGGCTACTAGGGTTTCACACAAGGAAATGGAGTGGTGATATTATTTGGCCCTAGCGTATCTCATGACATGTGTGTATATGTTTATGAAAATCACAAAAAGGGCTTATAACCAATTAGGATTAGGGAGTCTAAACCCTTGATGCACAAATCACATGCTTAGTTTCATGCACTGATTTCGAGAACCTAATATTTAATACATACACTTTCAACTTGCTTGATTGTTAAATATGTTGAAAGCTTTGTAAGTTAGCCTCTAACTTACCCTTGGATAACCTATTTATATTCATGTGTAAATTTTGCATCTTGCTATTGTTTTCTATTGCCAATTGATAATAACATGTTTGATTGTGATCTCTACATGATTGATGTTCTTTGTAACATGATCAGTTTATACATGCTAAAATTTTAGATAGAATAACATGATTAGTTCTTGTTTGAGTTGTATATGACATATTGAATGACCAAGACTTTGCTTATGTTTTGTTTATGTTTAAGTATCCGAATGTTCTAATTCTTTCAAGTTGCATACATGATGCATCCATTGCATATTGAGCATAAGTACATGAAGTCTACATGGTCTCATGAAAAGTGTTACATGTCACATGATTTTCGGATTGTGCATTAAAAATGATTTTTGACACGACCCCAATACTAGGATGGGGGAATATCCTAGCGAAACTCTTCTGTTCACTCTGAAGTGATTAAATTAGAAGTGGTAGTCCCTCTGTTGACAAAGAATAATCAATAGACTTTAAATGGGTTCTTTCTAAAGAATTCCGGAGTGGAATAACGCCTATCGCTAGTGGGTGCAACACATCGAAATAAGGTGAAGGCGAATTTACAAATTGCCATATCATATTGATAAGAGCCTTAGACGTACTCACACCCGGTCAAAGGGTTGGTAACTAGCAGGGAGCGCACAATGCTTAGGGGAGCCGTGAGGTGTCCACCCATATTGTTATATTGATTTATGTTAAATGTGATAAGTAATAAGTATTATAAGAAAATGAGAAATGGTTTTATGTATCACATGTTCAGTGTTTTGGCAAATGAATATGGATGGGAGAAAATTGTGTTTTTGTAAATCTCAGCATCCATCCTGATGCATTCATACTCATGTTTACCTTTTACATGATTATATTATCTTTGTGTATGTTATTGGTTTAACTTGCTGAGATTTATCTCACTGTGGTAGTTTACACTACTATCCTCCTAGAATGGTAGAAGCTATGACAGGTCCCAAGGATATTGAGTAGGATGGGTAAACGTAAGTTTGAAGAGCATAATGATGAAGATCCTCGAAGGGTCAAAGGGAGTTCAGCGTCTAGTTTCCATCCTACAAATGATGATAGCCATGAAGAGGCCATAATTCTTATAGTAGATGTTTTAGATAGAGTCAAGGAAATCTAGATGATTCTAAACCAAAAAGACAAGTGCACTTAGAATGTGATAGTGAACATGTTAGGACCTATTTGAAAGTTATGGAAAAAGAGGGTTGTGGTTTAGACCTTTAACTTTTGTATTCGAAGATTTTGAACAATTACTTTTGGGATTAATAGATGGATATTTGGCCATATTACTTTGCTCAAAACTTTACCATCTTACGTTATATTTATGATGTGATTATTGTATACTGTTAGAAAAATGTTAGATTGCATTACATGTTAACTGTCAATCTTCGTCAAATCCCAAGTAGGGTCTGGGGGCGTCACACCCTCAAATTATTAAAAACAAAAGTGAAAAACAACACTTTTATCGAATATTAGTGATTGAACTCTATAAATATAATTAAGGTAGAAGATAACAAGAAACGTAAGTTAAGAGTACCCTAGATTGACCAAATGATTGCTAACATGGTACACATTTGAATATATCTCTTTAAGGAATTTTTGAAGAGAAAAATATTAGTATATAATTGGCATTTGAATTTGTAAAAATTTTTTTCTTTTGTTTTGACACTAAGTACGTAGTATGTGATAGTTCGAAATTCACAGTTCATGAAAGGTTATAACAACGTACATAATAAATAAATAAAGGTTATAACGTCAACATGATACGGTAACAAAAAATATTGAACTGAGAGAATTCGATGAACCAAGAAATTTGCCAAAAAAATAAAACAACCTACTCTTACAAGACTTTAGATTAGGTTTGTGACACAAATTTAATTTATTCTATCTGAACCTTTTGTGTCGGTCAAATTATTAGAAACATTGACCTTCATCCGTTGGAGGCTTTTGAATGAAAAAAAAAACTATATAAGAAATTATTTGTACAAGTCTCAAATAGATAAGCACCATGCAAACCCTTCTAAAAAGTAGACCCCACTTTAAAAAAGTGTAAAAAACTATTCTTCTACAAACTATATATTGTGCCAAGTTCTGCTAGTTGCAATTCTTTTACAAAAAAGATTTGGAAGAAGGAATGAAGCATGCAATAAGTGACCAACTTGACTTGTAAAAGACATGGCTACTTTTGTCATGAAATAAAGAAAGGAATATTAATTATTAAATGTGTAAGTACAAAATGAGAGCTTAATGTAGCCACAAGTGGGGTTTTATTTGTGGGGTTTTAATGAGATTCTTAAGATTATATATGAACTATATATGTATACTTAGTGCCAACCAGCAGGCTTAAAGCCATTCACCAATTGGAGTCGTTATTCCCTAGATCAAAATGGGGTTTTATTAATAGATTTATAGATCCAACATTTGCTAGAAGACTTTCATCCCAATAGTACTTAATCCCTGATTTGCATGACTAATTCTCCCAATTGATTGAGCTAATTGAGACCTTTGAGTTTTCTTAATTAAGGTAGCTTCTACCCTTTAGTATCATGGATAAATTATCATTTGGTTGAGGTGCCCAATGCATATGGCAAAGGGCTTGTTGCTTGGCCCCCTAAGCTCATTATTAATTAGTACTTTGTCATATCATTTCTCCTATTTGGATGTTTTGAGGCAAGTTCTCTATAATTTTGATGGTGGTAATTTTAGTATATAACCTTCTCCTTTAGAGAATCACATTCCAACTTGTCCCAAAAAATAATTATCGGTAGTTTCAGTATGATTCTTAATTCTGTTTGCAAGAGGTAGTCCAATCAAAGTCCTCGTTGCCTTGCCAATGATTCATCTAAGCAAGGGTTTTGTCGTAAAGATGTCTCAAGTGGATAACTACAACAGGAGACTGGCTATACTTTTGTTGGCATAAATTTGTCTCAAGTGTTTTATATCTTTGCTAACAACTTCCAGCAACCTACAAATAGAAGATAGGTGGGGTTTAGTGTGGTGGGGGACACCTTCGATGCTTAAATCAATATTGAGTGTGGAGAATATATGAAATTCCAGAGAGCTTAGAAGTTATCTCAAGCCTGTTCTTTGACCTTTATTTATAGGAGTTGGGTGTATGACGAGTGGGCTTGCTTCGTGGCTTAATTTTATCTAATCCTTACTAGAATGTGGATTGTTATGGCTCCAAATCAGTCGTTATGCCGGAGGGAATTAATATCCTGGAGGAGTATCGCGGGTGGATGTCGCATTAGATATCATCTTACCCGTTATGTCATTAATTAGTGGTTAATGACAGTTGGATTTGAATTTCATATTGGCTTGTTGTGGCTATCAACCTTTCAATCTTTGTTGCGCGGGGCCTTTGTCCTTCATTTGATCTGTGGGCCCATGTGGTCTTGGGTTCGGCCCAGCCTTTACAAGGGAGTATTTGGCCCTCCTCCTTCCATGTGGCAATCATATGCATGCATAGGTCACAATCCTAATAATCTTGTTAAAAGTAGACACTCCATCAAAAAGGTGAGAATGGAATTATTCAAAACTCTTTCTCACTTGAGTTTCTCTTTGTGAGCAAAAGAGATTAACTTATCATCAAAGAATCCCTAATCCTTTAAAACACAACATATTCGATGATTATTTTCTTGTTTTGTAAGAGAAGGTCTTCATTAGTAAAATTTAAGAAACACCCAGTATAGTTTCCTTGCAACACTGAGACTCTATAAACATTTACTTGGACAAAATTTTGAGAAACACTGAAATAATTAGAAACAAAACATGAGTAACAAATCTGTTGTGTTTGCTTATTCCATTAGAGAATTTCATAAGTATAAGCGAGATAGATCATGAACTGACACTTTTTGCTTGGATGTTTAGAATAAAAACAAGTTTTCATAACAAGTAGGGGTGAGCTGCTAACCGTCCACCTCCATCTAACAGAATGACATATTTTTTAACCCACCACCCATATGCTTTGCCCAGTAAAACATCCACCCTACTCCAACCCTCTTCCCAAAACACATGCAAAGATAACTCTTGGCCTTTTGTTTCACTTCTCTTCTGTTGTCTCCATTACAAACATAAAGAATCACAAACCTACCCCCAAAACTTCAATTCCATACCCAAAATCTTCATATTCAAATCTAAAAATCTATATCAAACTTCAAATACACACACACACACACACGCACACACACACACACACACACACACACACATATATCCAACCAGAGATTAAAAAGATAGTGAAGAACAACTTATCCACAATCGTCGGCCATTGGGTCTCTCAACTACAACTAGCTCAAGTGACCCACGATCATGGATTTGCAAGAAGAAAGGTAAGAGAATGTGAGAATGAGACAAAAAAAAAAGAGTCCTTAGGTAGTGAGCAGCGGGAGAGAACGAGAGTACGGAGAGAGTATAGAAATTAGAGTTTTATCTTCTTTTCAACGTTATATAGCATGGGAAGGCAGATGGGTACCCATGCCCTCTACCCGCCCTTTTGATTTTATTTTAAAATGAACATGCCCACCTGCTCAGGCTAACAGGTGGATTTTCTCCTTGTTACCCCAACGGACCAGGCGAATTGGGTGGGCGGGCTAGATTCAGAGAGCCCACCGCTCAGTCTTAATAATAAGAGCCCTTCAATAGAAATCTAGACATTGAGAAGCAAACATCTAATAATGTTACACTAATGACTCATTTTCTTAAACTACTATCAGCTAGGAATTTAACTACTCCTAGTCACGTCTATATTTCAGTTGAAAATATTACTGAACGTTTACGCAAATAATCCACAAATATTTTAATATGAATATTGTTGCATTGTTCCATACTTTTATATTTTAATGCTGAAAGCTCTCTTTGTTGGCGCAACAAATAGATATTAATGTCACTTTGGTCGTGTGCATCATATAAAAAAAAATCAAATCCAAGGATGCATGTCACTTGCTTTATCTATCTCCACATGGAATAATAAATGTTAAGTTATAATATATATATACATTAAAATTTACCATTTTTTATTAGTTTAAACTTTTGGAATAAGCGGCATTTTCATATAGCATTCGAGCTTATAATGTTCTGAGTTCGAATCTTAATTTTGTACTTCACCCCGTTACTTAAATATCTCATGTATTGAGCCAACCTATTTATAGAGAGTCTTGCCTGTAACAGCCTGTCAAAAATTCAGTGGATGAATTTCTTTAAGTTTTAGGAATGTCATGAAAACTTCGAAAAGATCTCAAGAATCAAGAAATCATGTAGGTTTTGGTCTGTCAGCTTAGTCAGTTTCTTACTCACTTTGGTGATAGAAATGCAGTTTTATTTATTTGAGGTACTTAGAAGTATGAGATTGAGAAACCATTTGCACCAGTAGTTTCAAATGAATATTTAAGATTTTACAGCTCAATAATACACTTTTCGTTTTCAAGATGATAGTTGTTAGAAAACGCCTTTTGATTTAATTGAGGCACTTAAGAGTCAAAATTTGCGAAACAAATTTTACTATTAGGTTCATATGATTATTTACATTTGAGTAATGCTAGAGCCATAGAAAATTTATACTGAAACCATCACACCAAATTATGTGGCAAAGCCACTTGGGAGCCTAAAAGTAAAAAGAGAAAATATAAATGACAAACACCTCACAGCCTAAAAGTAAAACATTAAAAATTAAAAAAAAATAAACATTAATGCACCATTCCTCGTAACCAAAATCTCCCTTCCTTTCCCTCCCTCCCTCCCTCCCTCCCCGTCCATGCACCATTTTCAGCATATAGGATTCATTTTTGAAGCGAAGCAAATTCACCCAGCTCCATTTTCAGCTCACCTTCAGACTCCCTCGATTTTCGACAACAATAACTAGTTGACTCTATTATTGCTTTCGATTATTTTTTACATTTCGACTCCTGGGGATCAAAGGAGAAATCAAGGTTGATCTTTGAAGAATATCTAGAGCACCAACACACCAAACCAGAGAAGCATCTCATCAATCAGCATGCCAAACCAAGCATCATAACCTATCTTTGAATGAAAACCCTAAAGCCCCTCTCTCACTGAGAAAAAACAAATTCCCCACCCACCCATCAAATTCAGATTTTCCATTAATTCTTGGTTCAATCATTGATCTTCAATTTAAGGTACAACACTCAGTTTTAATCATTTTTTTTTTCGATTTTGAAGTAATCTTCTTTATGTTGGTTTGGCAAGGGTAGAGAGTGGCATTTGGAATATGAATCATGAATATTGGGTCCGTGTTAGATCTAAAATTTGTTGTAGGGTTTTATCCAAGAACCAATTTATCTAGTACTTGAATCACGTAGGAGCACTAACAATATCTCATGCTCAAGAAGCAACAATGGATATCCAAATAACTCGACATCATGAATATTTCTATGTACTGATCCGAGACTATGGCACATGGGCTGAATGTATTTTTTTCATGTTTTGGGCATTCTTGAGATGTACTTCTTTACCATTGACATGTAATGGATTGTTTGTAAATTTATTATTGGTGTATGGGCATTACTGATTACTCCCTTGGTTGTAAATTTGTAAATAATTTGCTTTTTAGAATGAATGGATAGTTTCATATTTTTGTATATCTTTACTTGGCAATTTCAAATTCAGTTTTTACATCAGACCTTGTAAACTCATTCCGTCACAAAATCATGCATTACAGAAAATTTCGTGCATTACAGGAAACTACGTAGGAAGCAAGAAAATTGTAAACTCATTCCATCATAAAAGCGTGCATTACAGGATATTGCACTAATTCCATTAGTACAAAAATGCATTACAGAAAATTGCACTAAGTCTATTACAGGAAATAGCTTTACATGTTTGAATATTTCATTACAAGTATACCAACTCTCATTCCCACATAACTTAATAGACCAAAACACCAAAACATATCCAATAATTTCCACCAAAATCACACAGTGTGTCCGAACACAGTTATCTCCATAAAAAATGTAGTTTCTACCACCATTACATAATATACCCCTCCCAATATCTTAACTTCAACAAAAATGTAGTATTGTTTGCGATGACTTTCCCCTCATGGCTCCCATCATTTATAATGTCTCTGTCATAACCCTGGTCCGAGAGATGCCTTGGATGAGCAGTCGATCCAAGACCCAAATAATCTGTAGTGTATACTTGACTGTGTGTATACTATAGGCATAAAAAATGTAATAAGAATCAATAATATGATTATTATACAAAAATGTAGTTTCAATTACTTGTGAAGGATAAGCAGTCGAAGGAGTAGTAAAAAAATCTGACACGTGTCCAAACTTGACTTTGTTGACTCTATAGGCATTTAATACTGGAGAATGCACAATTGCTTTCATTTAATAAGGACCAACATTTAAACAAGCAAAAAAAAAAAAAAAAAAACAAAAAGCATCACACACTACCTGGGTTTGAGGAGTCTCTTGTTGTATACCTATCACACTTCTTGCATCTGGTAAGTGACTACTCCACTGTGCAGGATAAGAAATATCAGAAGGTGAAGGTATTGTTAAATCATCAAAGGAACTATTTTTTTTTTTAGTCAAGTGACTTTTAAAAAAAAATTATAAAAGATGAACCTCAACTTCGTCGTTGTGCAATTTCATCCTCGTACTAGATTTCTTCAGAGCCTTCTCTATGGGGTGCGCTTTTCTCCTAGACGGTGGTCTGCCCTTACTCCGAACTACCAACGGACTAAGAACTCTACTTGTCATGCCCTCCATGGATGTAGGTGGATTAACGGTGTTGCTAGCACATCGTGAACCGATGCCAGGGTACTCAAGCTTCAACTGCTCTAGTTGACTGATCAATTTCACACAGTTGCTCCCATTCTTTGAAGCATTCGAACACAGTTCATAAAAGAAATTTTGAATCCTATCATACCTTTGTCCATTGGGCTTGCTAATCTCCTAATAACTACTTTTGAAAAAAATGTATTTTCGCTTGATATCATTCCTCCACTGATCCAATATGTATTTTGATGGTACTATATTTTTGCCTAGTTGAGCCAAGATACGAAGAGTATGTCTGCATAATATACCTCTAAACCAAACAACTTACAACTGCATTTAACTTTTAGGGGATCTTCATCTAGTTTGACAATATAGTTTCCATGTTTTATTAATTTATCACTCACTTGGACCTCATCAGCAACTATGTATGTATATGTTCCACCCTCGCATCCCACAAACGAGGTAGTCAAATATAAAAATCCATGCAACTCATTTTGTACTTCTTTAAATTTGGCAATTGTGTATACTTTTTGAAACTGTCTCTCAATAGGATAATGACTAATGCAATGGATCTCAGTGTTAAATGAATTGAAGTCAACAATGGCTTCATTATTTACTTTCCTCCTGAAGGCTGAATCATACTGATCAACAAACTGTTTCAGAGTGGTCTTAGAGTTAACGTAGCCTTCGAAAAATGCTTTCATGCTTTCACTCCGTTGTATAATTGACATTCTAGCCCAAAATATGTCACTAACATAGGCCGCACCCACAAATGCCAGTCACTATGTAGTGATCCTAACCATGCATTCTCATGCAGATCATACCAACTGAGCATATCAGACCAACATTCTTCGAATTCATGCTCACTTAAAGAGTCATACATGCACCTGTGTAGTGTATACTTGATCTCCTCATATCGAGAGTGTGACCCAAACTTCTCAAGAACTTTTTCATTATGTGCCACAAGCAAAAGTGATGCCTAGACGTTGGAAACACCTTCAAAATTGTAATTTATATTGCATTGTCTTGGTCTATGATAATTGCATTTGATGGTTTATCGTTCATACACTTGAACCACGACACAAACAACTACGCAAATGTATGTGCATTCTCATTCGATATCAATCTGCACCTGAAAAGAATTGACTGACCATGATGGTTAACACCCACAAACAGTGTAAAAAGCATCTTATACGTATTAGTCAAGTATGTAGTGTCAAATGTAATGACATGTGCGAATTACACTGCTCTAGTTCAGGCGTCTGCTCAAAACACATTCTTTAACCTCAATTCATGGTCCACGTCTATCATATAAAAAAAATTCGGATTCTTTTCTTACATTTCTTGGAAATAGTTACATAAAAGAAGATAACTTCAAAATAAAATTAAAAAAAAATGATTAAAGCTGAGTGTTGTACCTTAAATTGAAGATCAAAGATTGAACCAAGAATTAATGGAAAATTTGATTTTAATGGGTGGGTGGAGAATTTGTTTTTCTAAGTGAGGGAGGGGCTTTAGGGTTTTCATTCGAAGATAGGTTTTAATGCTTGGTTTGGCATTTTGATTATGAGATGCTTCTCTGGTTTGGAGTTTTGGTGCTCTAGAATTTCTTCAAAGATCAACTTTCATTTCTCCCTTGATCCCCAGGAGTCGAAAGGGACTCCCTCGAAATGTAAAAAAGGATATAGAAAAATATAAAAAAAAAATAATCAGAAACGATAATAGAGTCAGCTAGTTACCATTGTCGAAAAGCCATGGAGTTTGGTGGTGAGCCGAAAATGGAGCTGAATAAATTTGTCTCGCTTAAAAAATGAATCCTATACACTAAGAATGGTGTAGGAATGGGGAAGGAGGGGGAGGGAAAGGAAGGGAGACTTGGGTTACATGGAATGGTACATTAATATTTGTTTTTTTTTTTGTTGTAATTTTTACGTTTTACTTTCAAGTTGTTAGGTGTTTGTCCTTTCTAGTTTGCCTTTTTACTTTTAGGCTCCCAGGTGGCTTTGCCACATAATTCGATGTGGTGGTTTCGGTATAAATTTTTTGTGGCCCTAGCATTACTCTTAGGATTTTATAGTGCAAAGTTTATTTTCTCTTTTTTCGGAATGAATAGTAATATCTGTGATAGCACTCAGTCTAATCATTTTTCAAATTACAGTGTGGTTTGTCTAAATTAGTTTAGAGAAGTTTTATTCATACACTTGGCAAGATTTAGTCACACTTGGTAAATAGTATAGAAAATTTGGCACTAGGAAGAACCATGAGATGAAAATGTGAAGGAAATAAAGGAAATCAAGCATTGTGATCATGCCACATAAGCTAAACATTATTACATCTAACCATTCATTTTTGTGTCAAACCAAAGAGGGTTTTGACCATAGTGAAACCTCAAATTTTTTAGATCCAATTGAAATCCCCAAACCTTGGTGAAAACCGAAACCCTAAAAGGTTTTCCCAAATGGTTATTCCAAACTCAAAATGTTGGCTGATTTTAGCTTAATGTTTAATCACTTAATTAAATCACTTTAATATGCTATTAACCACTCAATCTCATATTATTTCACCCTCATTTATTCTTTTACACCTTAATATTTTTATTGGGCCAAACAAATTTAGATTTGAGCTTGTTAAAAATCGAACCAAGCCAAACCCTATTGAAACCCTAAATGTGGCCCAATCGGTTTAGGCCCATTAAGGCTCACCAAAACGCACCACCTAAGCAAGGCTTCTTGAAGAAGTTTTTCCTACTGCCATAGGTGTACTTTTACTATCCATGTTAGCCCAAATAGTAGCTGATGGGAGGTCAAATGGCTACCCCATCAACACCCTTCACATGGAACCTTTCTTGGCTAAAACCATGTGTTGTTGCCCATGATTTTGGTTGACAAAACCACTATCAAATGGTCACCCTCACATCCCCTCTCAGTCCTCCAGCCTTACATAAGTCGTCCATGACTTGTTCTTCATGCTTTTATCACTTTCACTTTACTTTCTTGGAGAGAACTCTAAAGGAGACTTTAGATAGTGTTTCTGGCTATTATTACTTGATTTTTTTGAAACCCTTGTAAGTAGATTCTCACAAAACTACCTTCATATAAGTTGTTCCTCTTTAAGTCTGGTTTCCATTTATGTATTTTGCATGATTTTTCATGGAGGTTATGAGTGTAAAAAAAAAAAAAAAAACTGTTGAACAGGCTGCACCAATTCGGTCAGGTGCGGTACCTGTTCTTAAGAACAAAAAATGGTCATAAACCGGTACAGTATCGATTTTCATATTTTGAATCGAATCGGACAGATATATATTTATAATTTTTATATTATATTATATATATATATATATATTATATGTTAAGTTGTTAATTAATACGACATGAAAATTTAATCTTAAACATTAACATTAATATTAAGTTATTAATAAAAAGTTATTATATATATATATATATATTCTTTTTGCAAATACATTTTTATACATTTGATTATATATACTCCTATAAAAAGACTAGAACTTATATAGACTATATTTAAATTTAATACTATACTAGTATGTGTTAGTTATTATAAAATAATGAATTTCTACTATAATATAAATAGACTAATAGTTTAGTATATATAAACATCATATTATTACTAAAATAGATAATCAGTAAAACTGGAAAAATTGAATCAGACCGAATCGAAACTGGAAGGTCTAATTTCGGTTAGTGAATCAGCCCTGTATTGGTTCTTAAATTTTCAAAACAGGTGTATACCGGTTTGGTTCAAAAAATGTACAAAATTGGACTGAATTGGACCGATTACACCCCTAATGGAGGTTTTATTTGTGAAAAGCCTGTTTAAGCATGCACAAGTATTACCAAGCGATAGTCTGGATGTTGTGTGAAATTTTGATTGAAGTTTTTGGCAAGATCTTGTTCTGATTCTTTTATAGTTTAGAGTTAACATGTTAACATGAATGTTGGATTTTAATTTGTTGCATGTTAAGAGTTTTTACAAAGAGGTTTGCATGATTTTCGAAAGTTGAAAACCATAGGTATTAAAACAATTTATGTTTTGAGAACGTTTTGATCTTTTGTTATGAAAACCTGATCCAGTGGTCTTGATATTCACATATGTGGTTCTCAAAACTTTGATCTATGTGTTAGAAAGTTATATTTGGAGATTAATCATCTTGATCTTGATTAAATGAATTTTTATGCATGCTAAGGTCCGGTTAGGATATAAACTTGAGGCTCACGGGTTGCTTTATGCTTTAATGCAATTTTTGCGTGATATCTTAGGTTTTAATGCTTAGATCATAATTAGAACTTGAATATGGGGTATATGATTTTATTTCTTGAAAGTTAGTTTCATGATAAACTCGGATCTAGTGGTTTGATCTAAAACCCAAGCATGTGTTACTAGGTTTTGAAGTTAGTGTGCAAGCCAATTGTGTTGAGAGATGTATTGTGATTTTTGTGGAAATGTTAAGAGTATGTCTATGGACTTTCGGAGTCCTTGGAATTTATGGAAAAATAAATAGTCTAAATGCATCAAAGAGTTGTTTGAGATTTGGTGTTTAACAGTTTCTTAGCATGAGAAGTTTATGTTTTTTGTGAAATGTATATTTTGTGGTCTTAGTATGATTTTTTAAAACATACGATGTGATTTTCAAGTGTTTCATAAATCGGTTTTAGCATGAAAGTTGGAGTTAAAAGAATTGCAACAAAAGTTATGGATTTTACCCTAATATGTTTCGGCCTAAGCATAGTTCTTATAGTTGTGATGTGTTTTAATTTTTCTGATTAGATATTTAGATTTAGTACAAAATCTAAATGAGGAATTTAGATTTTGGTGAGTTTTGAAGTTAGGATGCAAAATCTGTAAATTAGGGGCAAAATGATCATTTTCCCATAAATAGAGGGGTAAAATTGTATTTTTTTCTACAAATAAGTGATTTTATGTTTCTAAATATTTTAGTGAGAAGTTTCTAACCCTTAGAAACATATCCTTTCAGTTCACATTATTCCGCACTAATTTTTATCACGCTATAGTCACTGTAAGTTGGTTACTAACTTATTTTCAAGATATTTGTGTATGCATGGTGGTAAGAAACGATCATTCATGTTTGTTATGCTTATATATATGTTATGTTATGCCATGCCATGCCATGCCATATTTTCATTTCAAATACATACTTATATGTTACACACCATGTTTATGTCATGCCATGATTTATTTCCGGTACATGTTTACCTATTACACGTCATATTATGCCATGCCATGATGTATTTTTCAGTACATATTTATCTATTACACGCCATGTTATGTCATGTCATTAGTCACACAAACATGTCACGTCACGTTACGCCATGTCATGAGTCATAGGAGTCCATCAAGAAGTATTTTTCCAGTCAGTCATGCATGGGTACTCATGGCACAATCACTATGATTGTCCGAGTATCTCTATTGATAATTCACGCAAGGTACTTCTAGCATAATCATTCTAATTGTTAAAGTATCTATACTAAGATTCTTATAGTGTAATCATTTTGATTATTAGAGTATTTTCATTAAAATTATTACTAGGTATTCCTAGCATAATCATTCTGATTGTTAGGATATCTCCATTAAAATACTCGTGGCCTAATCATTCTGATTGTTTAAGTATTTCTGACGATATACTTTGGGCAGAATAATTTTGATTGTTCACCTATTTCTGACGAAATCAGTATGATTATAAGGGCATTTCACGTTCATGTCAAGTATTTTCAGTTCACGTTCATATTAGTTCAGTTCATGTCAAGCATTTTCAGCTCACATTCAGTTCATGTCACGTTCATATTAGTTTCAGTTCATGTTTAATCCAGTTTAGTCAAGTCATGTCGTGTCCATATTTAGTCACATATTTTTAGTCAAACACATGTCATGTTTAATTAATTATTTTATTTACGGGACAAGATTTCAAGTTCATGTTCAATTCATGTTCAGTTCCAGTTCATGTCATGTTTAATTCAATTCAAGTCAGTTACAATTCATGTTAGTTCATTTCATGTCAGTTTCAAAGTTATGTCAGCACATATCATGCTATTTGCCAAGTCATGTTCACGTCAATATTCATTTTTTTTATTGTCATGCATGCATCTAAAAACTGTTAGTTTAAATTGGTTATTAACTTGCTGAGATCTGTAATCAAATCTCACTTGGTAGTCCCAAATACCATTCACTTGACTGGTAGATCATGTGTCAGGATCTGGAGAACCAGCAGAGGATTGCTTGGATGAGGCCGATTAGACCGCGACGCGACAACAAGGAGCTCATCATGTCGATGCTCTAGTTTTTAAATAGGATTATGTCTATCTTGTTCGAGTTGTACAAGCTACTCATTGGGCTAGCCTAGTAGTTATGTTCGCCTAATTATGTATACTTTAGGAGCATGGTCTCTAGTACTCGTGTTGTTATAGACCTTTTGGATAAGTACTGTAACCTTTGGACGTCAGTTATTATATGATTATGAAGTATGCTTATGTTAATTTGGGATATGTCAAATCTAGTGCATAGTATTGCTCAAGGAGAAAATTATCCGTTGCAAATATTACATATTGCTATATGCATGCTGCGTGTATTGCATTTTTATATATCATGAATGGGGGCAAGTAACCTTATATTACATATTCCGACATAGCCTACAAGCAGAATTTGGAGGCGTCACATGGCCTACACGTGAGAGAATGTTAATATATATTATAATAAATATAAAAATTTACTTTTTCTCATTAGTTTAAACTTTTGGGATAGGTGATACTTTCACAATAAACAAGGATGAGCAATAAACTTGCATATATATAGCAAGAGAGTAGTGTTTATATGCATATTGTCTTGGCGAAAAAGAGAAATGAAATGTGGGAGAGAAGAAATGAGAAGAGAGTTGAAAATGGGTTTAAAAATATATTTTCTTTCTCATTATCAATTGAGCAAGTGGGTGGGTACAAATTGATACCCACCCCGCTTTTAAGAAAGTTTGCTCGAGTTGCTTGTCTATTGTCTAGTGAGCCAAGTGCATTGGATGGACAGGGTGACCTACCGCCCAATCCTAATTGCCATGATTGTCATTGTATTTTGGTTGAGATGGTCTGCTTTCTAAGATTAAAGGTTAGTTTGGACACTAAGGTATTTTCATATATTTCTTTCTCAAACATCACTCAAACACAATATACTTTTCAATTTTGAATTTTGAACTTTTTCATTTAATCATTATAACTTTTCTAAACTTCTAAACAAAAAATAAAAAACAATACAACTTCTTAAAATTTCAAGATAGAAATAATATTAAAAATTAGATTCAAACTGTCTTTTAATTTTATAATATTTTTATTTAATTTTTTCTCTGTCATTTCCCAAAATCCAATAAAGAATGTTAACTCAAACAATTTCACTCATATTCACAAATCATTTTATTACTATGTACAGATATTCTAAAATATTATAAATGCTTTATTTGGATGCTAAGAGTATTACAGATCATTTCTGAATAGTAGTGAAATAATTTGTGAATAGTAGTAAAATATTATTAAATAAATTTGTGAATAATAATAAACTGTTTGTCAATAGCAATGAAGTAATATGTTTGTATTCCCAAATAGACTCTAAGTGTTCAAACAAGCCCTTAGGAGTATTTCCAATGATTAGTGCATTTTATATTAGTGTGTAACATAGTTAACCAAACCTCAAAAACATCTCCCTATCCATTATATAAAGGAAATTAGTAATGCCTTTTCTATTGCTACTTACATTTGGATTGACACTATTCATCAATGCATAAAATTTTTTATGAATTTCTCTCCCTCTCCATTTTTGCTATAAATAATGTAGCCTATTTTAAAAGTCATTAGTTTAAAATCATAAAATTGAGTTAGCTGAATGTGATAAACTCACTCTCGGGACAAGTACTCGGAAAAAGGTCTTCTGCTACGCATCACGTGTTCCTTCAAAAGGAACAAGCGATGAGATCTACATCTATTTATTCTAATGTAAAATCATGCTATAGCATTGACACCCTTAGAAATTTCTTTATTTTTCATATATGCTAAACATTGCTCATTCTAAAAATTTGACTCTCTATAAAAAGAAAAATGATATTTGCAGTTTTGAAAAAAAACGAGTAAAAAATATGACCCATAAGAAAAAATAAATATTTTTAATAGCAGATCATACTATTTTTCAAAAAGAGTGTGCAGCACTTGCACAACCTATGACTATATCTAGCATTACTAAGAACATTATATTTTCCATTCACATACTTACATGGTAAGATTTAATTTATAAAATACAAATTTTGAAATTTTTCTTCCAAATCAAATTATGTCACGTAAATAACTTGCTGAGTTTGTTATTTTTTAATAATGGACCTCATTCTTTTTTCAAAAAAAGTCGGCGATACTTACACAATACATGATTGTATCTAGCATTATTCTAATGTTCTACACACTGACTTGCGAATAGAAAAACTCAATTTTTAAATATTTTAAAAAATGATATATAGAATCATTTAACAATTGTTCTATTCATTTTTCTCATTCATGTGGTGATTAAACTTTTCTTAGTGAATAATCTCAATATGTAAAAACTTATGGGTAATTATTTCTTCACCCACAAATTTTTACTTATTTTTATTTTGTACCTTAAAGTTTAACTACAAAAAGTCTCATTTTACATATTATATTATTTACACCTTTAATTTTTATTATTTTTTAATAAAAAATTGGTCACTTGAGACAATCTTAAATCTTCATGTAAGATTTGAATAAATGGTGTTGAGTGAAACATACTTCGATTTAAGGTACGAATTAATATTTTATACCTTAATAGTTTTTTAGACTTTGGAAATCCATCTCTTCTCATTTCATTTCATTTCATTTTATTTTCTTCCCAAACATCACTTAAACATAAATACTTTTCAATTTCAAATATTCAACTTTTTCATCTAATCATTACGTTTTTTCCAAACTTCCAAACAAAATATAAAAAAATATTCCACACTTTCAAATTTTCAAATAAAAATAATGTTAAAAACATTATATTATAACAATATTTTTTACTTTATAATATTTTTATTCAACATTTTCTTTCTACTTTCCCAAAACTCAATAAAATATCTTAATCTAATCATTTTATAAATATTCACAAATTATTTTATTGCTATTTATAGATTTGGTGTTGCTGGTGTGCCGTCCAGCTTTGACCACTGGGCTTGCCCCCATAGTGCAAATTACACATTTTAATTTTTTTTCCCTTTTCTTTTCCACATTTTTTAAACATCTTTAAATAAGTTTTTAAAAATAAAAAAAATATACCAATATACTAACAGCCACTTCATTAATTATTAAGAAAAAAAATTAAATACATAAGCGATAAAATGAGAAGACAAACTCATAAAATATACTATTATTTTCATCATTTCATCTCATCTCATTCTCCAAACGGAGGCTAAGATATAAAATGAACAATGAGCAATAACTCAAGGTAAAGACAATTTTCTCAACTTTTGAATTGGAATGAAATATATATAAACATCTTTTAAATCTTTAAAAAAATTTGTATCTCAAAAAAATTTTCTGAACTTTCTCAAATTCTTTAACTTTCACGGTTCACCAATCACTCCAACTTTTTCTTCAGCTGTGTTATTGAAAGTCGGGGGCAGATATTGCATGTTGGATAATCAGCTACTCGTCATTCCTATACGCTACTTATTTTTATTTTATTTTTTATTTTTTTAAAATTTTATTCATTCTAAATGAATTGAATTTTTCTACTCATCGATATTACTATTTATATACTATATGTTTGATAAGAATAAAAAATAATATATAATGTGAAAAAAATCTACTCATCAATATTATCATTCTTACATCATACACAATATATAATTTTTTAATTTTTAATTTTTAATTTCTTTTACCAATTATATGATAGATAGATAATGAGTAGAATTACTTATTTAATTTAGGAAGAATAAAATTAAAAAAAATTAAAAAATCTAAAAAAATAAAAATAAGTATAATGTTTCACGTGTGGAAACGATGAATAAGAGGAGGATGACAAATTGAACTTTTTATTCCCAACTAAACAATAAAGAAATAGAAAAAGGAAACCAACTTCCGCCTTCGCAATTGATTCTTTGGTAGATTCTCTGGTAGATTCTCTTCTTTGTTTATTCCTATTCAATTATTCCGCCTCTTCGATCGGCTCCCAAGTGCCCATTTCTCCAAACAATTATTGGCAAAGAAAATCCTTGCATAATCTTCGACCTACCTCAGACCCAAAAACCATGACAACCCCAAACGGTGAATGCTCTGTGGAGAGGTAAGGTTTCTGACTCTTTTTGTGCTTTGATGCAATCTTCTTGGAAAATGGCAGCAAATATGATCTGGGTTGTTCTTATTCCTCATCAATTATACTACACGCTGCCATTGATGGACAAGTTTTAGGAGTCTTGTTACAATGCTTTATCGATTCCTTATATTTGGTAGCTATTTGATCTTTTGGTTTCTTTTACGTTCTGGATACGATTGCGCTAATGCTAACCGGAAAGAAATTCCCTTAGTCTGGATATGGTTCTATTTTATTTCATCAAAATCCAGAAATTTGTTATTTTGTGCATGTGAGATTTTACTTTCGATTTGTTTGAAATAGTGGGCTTGTTAAGAAATATTTTTCGATCAAACGTGTATTGTGGGAAGTGTTACTTGCGTATTTCTTTCATGCCATCCGCTTGAATTCAGTTGACAAAGGCCTGTCTTTCTTTTTTATGGTGTTAGTGTAAAATTCAGTCTTTCACTCCGTTAATGCTCATCATTGTTCTCATGCTATATATATGGACGTGGATTAGTTTTCTCTGCTCGTGAATGTGTAAGGTCTCGGACGTAGTTGATTGCATATCAAATGCTGGCTACTAATTCCTTCGGTAGCTTTCTTTTTCTGGTTATTTGTCTTATTTCCTCTGTTGAGCAATTGTCACACTTTATGTTTAATACTCAACTGATGTTTAGCATAGTCGCTAAAATTTCAGGATTTAGTCTCCTTAATTGACGAATTTTATCATCATCATCTCTCGTTTTTTTTTTTTTACTATTTTGGAAAGTTACAGATTTATAGTTAGTAATACATTAATAGAGACTTTACCGGGTTCATGGATGAGTACGAGTATCTATATTCCTAAATAGCTGTGATAGCTGCTGATGATTTATGCACATAAGACAATTGTTAATTGTCAGTTGTGTTTGCATGGAAATTGGGGATATGTATTTCAAGTACTTAAGGGAACTGAAATGGTTCGGTTTTATTTTGAGCAACATCTTATTATCTTATATTTGGAGGTGTAGTTTTCTTCCTGTGTGAATGTTCAACCATTAGATGGGGACTCTTTGTAGGTTTTGTAGGTTGGGCAACTGAGAATTATAAGATGTTTAAGATTGGCACTTCTCCGTCAATTGTTGACAAGTTTTATGCCTTGACAATATCATGTCTTCTGTATGAGGGCGTAGTTATCTACCAAGCAGCATAATATTTTATTTTGAACGGCCATCCAATAGTTCCCCTACAATACATGAAGATCAGTTGCTGGTTATTGCACTCTTGATAAGCTGTGCTTCCAATTATAGTAATTTTTATTTTAATTATTACAAAATGTCTCTGGGTTTTACTGTTTCCTTATCTTCATTTTGTGGAACCAGCAAAAGTTCTCTCGCTGCACTTGCTCCTCTTCAAGCAGTACTATTTGATGTAGATGGAACTTTATGTGATTCAGATCCGCTCCACTATTATGCCTTCCGAGAAATGCTTCAAGAGGTAGACATATTAAAACAGAGAAAGATTATCTCAAAAATATTGATATATCTATTCCCAAGTTTCTATATTTTGTAAATGACATTCTTTCATGCCAAAAAGGACATTGATTTATTCACAAGAAAAAGTCAAGGAATAGCTTAGTGGTCAAAAGGTGGGGCTCATATATCTTGGGTTCGATTCCACACTAGGAGTTTCCCTGGATTACTTGATTCACAATTTTGGTGGCTGAGGTCGTGAATCCAGGGTTTACTCTCCAGGAGTGGGTGCGAAGGGCCTTACCTTGATGAGGTTCCATGTCATTAAAAAAAGCTCCTCGTTTGTATGAACTTAAAATCTGAGGAAAACATTCTCCATGACAAAAATGCCATTGCACATAGTTGTTTAACAAAGTTCATTTGTACCATTTAGACAATAATTATGGAGGATTAACATAAATTGTGGTGGTCTACAGATTGGTTTTAATGGAGGAGTTCCAATTCCTGAGGAATTCTTTGTCGAGAATATTGCTGGCAGGCATAATGATGATATTGCTGCATTACTCTTCCCTGATGATGTTCAACGGGGCTTGAAGTTCGTAGATGATAAGGAAGCTATGTTTCGGAGGTACACTCTACTTCTCTAATTGGAGTTTCTTTCAAGCAGAAACGATATAATTTCTTTGCTGAAACAACACAGATTGGCTGAAGAACAATTGAAGCCTGTGGATGGCCTATATAAAGTGAAAAAATGGATTGAAGATCGGGGGTTGAAACGGGCTGCAGTTACCAATGCTCCAAGACCAAATGCTGAACTCATGATTTCAAAGCTTGGTCTGTCAGATTTCTTTGATGCTCTTATTATTGGAGGTGAATGCAAGCATGCCAAGCCATACCCAGATCCCTACTTGAAGGCTCTTGAAATACTAAATGTATCGAAGGATCACACTTTTGTGTTCGAGGTCTGCTCTCTTCTCAGGTCATGTACTTTCAGAATTAATTCTATTGGGTGCTCTCAGTGATTTTGATTTCTTTTTCCTTTTTTCTGCTCTGCTAGGATTCTGTTTCAGGAATTAAGGCCGGAGTGGCAGCTGGGATGCCGGTTGTTGGTCTAACTACCAGAAATCCAGAACACTCTCTGTTGGAAGCAAAGCCTGCCTTCCTTGTCAAGGATTACGAAGACCCAAAATTATGGGCAGCTCTTGAAGAACTTGATAAGAAATGAGGTATTTCTACAGTTTCATCTTCAAATATTTATCAAAGCCCTTGCAAAACCCTAAATAATTATGTTGTAGATGAGCCCTTTGGTCCTCCACCTTTAGCGCTTTAACTGCAATCGATACATTATTGTTCATTCAATGATAAATTTACAGTAACTTTTGACCTTAATGTCAATGAGGCTAATTACCCCATTTTTTGTGCTTGTATGGAGATATGATGTTGTCTTTGGACATGATATAGTGTGGACATATATTGCTGTCTTTACATGTTCTTGAAAACAAAAAGGAAGAAGGGTGAAGGCTGGCATGTAGCAAGATATTGTCTTTCTTTTTCTAGGGAACTTCAGAGAACAGAAGAAGAGGTTAACCAAGGCTGGAACCCTTGCAATTTCGATGTATGTCAGAGCAATTTTGGGTAATGTTCGCAGAAAGTAATTGCCATGCATAGACCCTCAGTGCTATGCTCATGAGCTCTATAAGTAGAAAAACCATAATTGCGAGAATTGCATATAGAAGCTAAAACATCGAATTTTTGCCGTATATTACATCTTTGAAAGAAAATTTGAAACCTCTGGAAATGAGGTGCTTGGAATGTGAAGTCTAGCGAGCCTGTCCCCTGAGGACCCCCTCTTATCTTGTTTTAAAGGATTAGTACAAATGAAAGAAGAGAAAGGAAATGCATGCAATTGATAGTTACACTAAGGCCAATATTCGCTCGACAAAAAAAGAGAAGGATTTTTTTTTTCCGTGGAACGCACAATTGGCGAGCATGCAGATTATGTTGTGAAGTAGCCTAACATGTACATTCTGAGCTCAAACGAGATGAGTTAAGCCTATATGAGTTTTGTTCACGAATTTAAATCGAGTCGAGTCGAGCTTATATAAATTTAGCTCGTTTAATATTTAAACGAATATTAGTGTTTACCAATAGCTCAACAAATCAAATGCACCTATTTAGAACCAAGTATATATATACGAGCTGACTGACTATTCACTTACAACCATACATATTCATCTATAACAGTCATAACTAGCAATTGTTAGTGTCATATCTTATAAGTTCTTTTAGTAAAGGAAATTCCAGGATTTCAAGAAAATAAGAAGTTTTTTGACTTATTGTGTAATATCTCGACTCATGGAAGAAATGAGATTTCATATTTTACATAGGACGATAAAGTCGTTGGTAACTTGGTATTCAAATTTTAACTTTGATTATCTTTGGCATTTTTCCTCAGCAGTTACGCTCATAATTTAGGTCTCGTTTGGATAGTTAGATGAAATGAGATTATTTGTGAATAGAAGTGAAATTATTTGAATTGAGATATTTTATGGGATTTTGATAAATAAGAGAGAAAAAGTTGAATAAAACTATGATAAAGTTAAAATATTGTTAGAATATTATCTTTGTTTTGATAATTGAAAAAGTTGGAATTATTTTTTGTGTTTTGTTTGAAAATTTGAAAAAATTGTAACAATTAGGTAATGATTAGATGAAAAAGTTGAAAATTTGAAATTGAAAAATGTTTCTGTTTGTGGTGTTTAGATATTGAGATAAGATAAGATGGAATGAGATGAGATATATGTGAAGCTTTTGCTATCCAAACCATGCCTAAAAAGTTCTCTGAAGATTGACAACCTCTCTTCTAATTGCAAGAATTAGCCTAAGATCACCCCTCGTTGAATAATGATATTCATAAAGCTATTTTTCAACAAATAAATGTGATAGCATTGTTTATTCAAACCAAGCATAATGTGAAATATCATCAAAATCCCACACATCGGGCGACGGATGCAGCGGCAAATTCTTCTATTAATTTAGTAATACATTGAATTGATTTAGGAAAGTGAGTGAGATTTTGTGAGAATAAAAAGTTCTTACTCTTTGTAACTTTTTTTTAATTTTGAAGAACAATCATTTATTTTTATCCTAAACAGTAAACATAAATAAATTTAAGCTAACCTTGATCAGCTAAGTGCGTAGGCTCGATGAAGTGTTTACATATCGACTTGCTATTTTTATTTTATTTTAAATAGAACATTTATTAAAAAACCCTCGCTGAGGTGGATGAATAACCATATACAAGCAAGCAAGACACTAGGACTTGTCTACGTAAATAAGGCAGTTCCAAATAGTCCATCCTCAAAAGACCCCGCAACCATCCAATACCAATGTCATTTCCAACAAACTCCATGATGTTACTATTAGCACCTTCCTTTGCTAAAAAATCAGCTACCACATTGGTTTCACTATAAATGTGATAAATGCGCAATTTAGCAGTCGGCTTGCTATTACTGTACTTTTATTGGGGTTTAGATCAAAGCTATAACTCTAGTTCGTCTTGAAGGAATGCTTACAGTTTCCAGAATTGATCCTAAGAAACTCCCTAGTGGATAAGATTGTTGCTACATATGGTGTAAAGGGAGCTTATAAATAATCTCTTTTAACAGTTTTGATTGCAATGTAAAGAGCAAAAGCCATTCAGCAGAGGAAGTTATGAAAGCATGCCACATGTTGAGTAGCAGCTGGACTCAGATATTTTAAGCAAAAGAAGAAAAAATTACAGATAGTTTCAAGAACCAATTAAGGAGGAAGAGGAGGGGTAAGCAAGTGGATGATGCATAATGCAATGTTACATAATTGAAAGAGATCATAATTCTCCTTTGTCAATGGTGGCACTTCACCTTTCTTCTCTGCAAACCCTTCCTCACACGTTGACACTGCCTCCATAACCGTGCTCAACCACACCTTAGCAATCACATAATGCTCAGACAAAAACGCTCCAATGGAATCCACAATTGTCCTGACACTGCCCGAGTACAGTTCCAAGCAATTCTCTAAGCAAGCCAATGCAAAAGGATCAAAAGCTGTGCCATTCAACGACTTTTTTATGCCTGAAACTGTGTTGGTTGCATTTCTCAGAGCTAACTCCATTGCAATCAATGCTAGCCCGTGAAGATTCGAGACATGGCTGACCGGGATTACTTGGAGTGAGGTTAAACAGAAGATATAGTCGACAGTGTAAGATTCATCGGCGCATGTTTTGCAGGTTTGGTTGATTATATCAACTGATGTTGCAGCAATGTTAGAGCTTTTTTGGTGAGGGGTGATTACTAGGAAAATGCAGAGGCAGCAGAAACAGAAGGAGAAAGAGAAGTGAGAAAAGTGCCACATTTTGTATTGGAGGATGGTTTGTCAATTATCTAGATTGCATGACAAACTGTGTATATGGCAGACATTTCTTGGCTCATTAGAAATAATAATAATAATACAAATAAACACATACACAAAGGAGGAGGAGAATTGCCTGGAAAACCATAAAGGAAAATGCCACTATCTCTTTCTTTGTTGGATCTCTATTGTTGTCGATAGGAAATATGGGAAATAACAGGAAGAGGGATTGATGGTTTGGTAGATATGGCCCCAGGGGCTACATGCATGCAACAATGCATTGTTGCTCATGTTTTACAGAACACATTCGTTCTTACAAATCTGGCCATATCAAAATATTGGGAAACATGTTTAAGGTTTTGCAGTGGGAATACTGAATATATCTATGAATCTACATATATATATATATATATATATATATATATATATATATAAGTGGGTGTATGTATAGAGAACTTGTGAATGGGAAAGAAGCTTCCCAGAAAGTCACCATTGAAGTGGGGTTGTACAATTCGATCAACTCAACTTGGTAAAATCTACACAATAATCTTGTTCAAAGAAATATATAGAAACCATTGAGTAGAAGTAGTACATACTCTTGCGCAATGTTACCCTTTAATTTAATCATTCTTAGTTACACAAGCTGATTTGATGCGCCATTTTTTACCCTTTTTTTTTTTTTTGATTTGGGAGAGGGGGGTTCTGAATTCTAGACTTCTATTTTGGAGGCTGAGGGTTATGTCAACCAGGCCACAGCCTTTGGCAACTGATATGATGCATTTTAAGTAGATTGATAGGTCATCTCCTTGATAAAAAAAAAACCACTAAATATATGACACGTTGTCTTATATGATTAGAGATGACAAAATTCAAGATCATCGTGGGAGGAAATATCAAATATATATGAATTATGACACTTATATCAAGGTCGAGTTACTGTACAAAATTTTGGGAACATTAGAGCCCACCAACAAAGGAGAAGTCATTTCGTAAACGTGTGTATACATATATATTCAAGGAGCTAGATTCACTTCAGACAAAACATGTTATATATATAGGAAGCTTCCTAGTTTGTTGCCATTGGCTTTCCTTGTACCTACTAGATAAGACAAAACAGTTCTCTTAAACACTATCCCTTCTCTTCTACTATGGGGACAAAAAAACAAACTCACATGGCTTGAAGAGACTGCTTTCTTTGTTGAATATTTTGTTGATACATGATGTTTTTTTTCAAGTGTTGGATATATAGGTTCATCAAGACCTTCATGTGCAGCTTGAGGAAGCTACATAGAAGTTCACCATTTGGAAGTATCCATTGAAGCGTAGCAAGGAAAGACAGAAATATATAGATTCTGTTCTGGTACCATCAAGGGTACTGGTGGGCTTAATGGTCTTCCAGTTCATCCAAACTGAGATTTCATTGAATTTTCTAGTGGAATTAAAATTTTGGGTATGGATCCACCTATGGCTTTCTGCCATCTGTATCCCTTTTATTCAGCTTTTCCCATCCTACCCTTTCTTCTTCCGAATAATAATAAAAAAAATCTTCAACAGTCTGGCATGACTTTGGGCTAAAAGACTCCCCAGCCCAATCTCTATTAAAACGACTTGTAGCACAATTTTTTTGCTTTTTCTTTTCACCAACCAGCTTGTAGCACATATATTTTTATTTTATTTAATGTTCTCCAAGGGCAATATAACAAGCATATTTTCTGGATCAAAACAAGGCTGATTTGGAAAGCAAATCATGTTAGTTTAATCGGTTCCATCACACAAGTCAAAAGGAAAAGGATCCTCACCAAAGCGACCGATATTTTTTCCCTATACATGTACGCCGTCTATGTCCAGAACCACAATAAACCACATCTCTCTCTCTCTCTCTCTCTCTATATATATATATACACACACACACACAGAGACACACACAACTAGTACAAATACAGGTTCAAAAGCAGTTGCTGTACATTTATTAATACACACTCCCTTAAACGACCACCGAACAATATCACATCGATCACCTGCAGATATACTACCATTCAGGAACATATACGAGGAAAGGCATTAATTATACACACATTTCTATTCATCTTTGTTCAATGCATCGAAATCAATGTTAGCCAAATAGCAAGTTTGTTCTGTCAAAGGGACACAAATATGCAGCATTCATGAGCAGTGGTAAGAAATACTATACAAAAAATTGTAATGTAGAGCATCAATGATCAATATATGACTGTAAAATTCTGGCAATAAGAAAAGTGGGGCTATCTATGATTTACAGTGAAGATCTCTCCCCATTTTCTTGGTAACGGCATCCAGTTCATTCTTACATGTGGATTTCAGTTTTCGTGGGAAAGAACTACGAGTACACTACATAAACCTTGTTATAGTTAGTGCCTTCATGAAGGCCTCGCAAGTCATTTTCAGTTCTGTGTATGCTAAGGGTCAAGAACTAAACCATATATGTTATAAAAGTATCCAGTGATCTGTTTTTGTTCATTGTTATAAGAGGCCAGAAAATAAAAATAACATAAAAGACTCAAAATTTTGAGGCGGAAGAAATAAACAAATAAGAAACAAATTAGATACAACCCAAATGATTATAATAAAAGTTGTGGTATATATAGCATCACTCAGAAAAAAGTAGAACAATAAATAAATGTGATAACAATACGGTAATCAAAGCATTAACATTGACAAACCTGTCTCATATCCATTTGTGAGAAATATCCTAATAGTTTCACTTGAGAACCCTGAAAAAGATCATCAAAGCAAGTTATCACAAAGTTGACAGGCCAGATAAAACAAACAATCAACTAAACTTGTGTCTCATCACCACCCACTTACGCATCATGTACAATCATAAGATGGCCATGGTCAACAAGGACTTGATGTAAGATGGGCATGAACTCAGGCATGCATCTATTAAGCTCTTCCTCGACCTCTTCTGCTGTCAATTTCTTGCTTCCTAACTATATCACCACGAAACAGTGATTCATAAAACAGATATATAATTAGTTCAATTACAGACTATGTTGGATCAAGTATTTAACTTACATGTTGACCGGAAATTTCCTTAAGATGCACAATGACATTTCGGGCAAATCTCATAAAAGATATGGCAGACTGTTTATACATGAACTTGCTCTTTTGTTTTCCTGAAAAATGCTTCAATTCCTTATGGCGATCAAGCACCTCCTTAAATAGTTTAACCTTGTCCTTCCACTTGCATTTTTCGAGTTCGTCATTTAGTGTCAACCCAAAGGACTTTTTTGCATTTCCAAAATACAAGAAAGTATGAGCAATCACCCTGTAGCACAATCTTTGTAAAGGGGATAGAAAAATTGGATGATTTTCGATATTGAGAAACCTGAACCAGATCAGGAAAAGTTAGAGGTAGCTATTTCAAGTCATATATATGTATGTTTTTATGCATGTATATGTATACAGAGATGTTTCAAGCAGTCTATTCACATACCGGCTGGATTTTGAATCTTTTGATCTTGAAATATAGGCAAGAAACAACTTAAGTTCTGTTGGAATGTTTTTTTGTTCGCTCCCAAAGCAAGTCCTAACAATGTTGGCCAAGTGCTGATAATCCAATTGATAATCTTGCTTAGTCTTTGAGGTTGAGGCATCATTTACCATTCCTGTAATCTTTGCCCGACCATTTACGATCACAATGTTTAAAGTACTTAAATTTCGATGACATCTCTTTTTCACAGAGTGGAGATAATCAATGCCCCTCAGAACATCCCTACCCACATAAAGGAAGAAGGAAACAAGTAAAACTCTAAAACTTGGAATCGAAGAAGGCAAAGAATCCAATTATTACCTAAGAATTTGGAGAAACTCTGGATTCAGATTTTTCACTTGATGATCAAAGAGAGAATTCTCTTGCAACCACTGCTCAAGACTTTGTTGGTAGTACTCCATTGCATAGCAAACTTGGTTGCAGTTCGGATGAAAATAATAACGACTCTTCAACACAAACTCATTAGAGCATGCTGCAGCCAAATTGTAGGATTCTCTACTTATTGAATCATCCCGGGATGCAACATTATATATGACATCTCCTATGGTCTCTACATTGACATGATACACTCCATCACGGATTTGTTTCACTACATTATGTTTCAGTCTTTGAATCATGAAACCACTAGTTTCTTCCCTTATGGCATGGCAATGGCAACGAGAGCTGTATGCCCTTGGGTCCAACAGTCGAACGATATTTCCAGAATTCTTAACCTGTAATAATTATATAACTACAAAATTAAAAACAGTACTTTTATTTGCTGCAATAATAGATATAGAATTGTAATACACAAATGGATGCATAGAGTGCTGAGTATTATTAACTTGAAATGTATGCCCTAGTCTTTACTTAAAATAGATGCCCATATAGGCGATTCCCATTTTATGAACTAAGACTAGCTCTCCTAGTTGATATGGGGTTGTTAGAAGGCATAGCATCAAAAGAAAGTTAAATTTTAATCATCCATATCACTCAAAAGGGGATTAGGCAATCGAGCAAAAGTCATTGTTGGTGATAGTAATTATTTGAAAGACATTATCTAGTTTGTACTTGCTCATCATTTATGAAACTCACAATTTTATTAATTACTTCACAACTTAGATCGAGTAAAGTGTCCATCCCTGTCTGGAGAGCAAGAGCTACCAGAAGCCCATTTACAATGGCAACCAAACAAAATACAAGTATCTTGTTTAGAACCTACAGTTGATCAGCTTGTAATTGTTAGTCATAACAGAAATATATCCACACACGCACACACATTCAAATGTATATACTCAAAGTGAGAGATAGTGGGACATCACATCACTATCGGAGTAGACAAAAGTGAAAGCACAGATCACTATCAGAGACCCCAAAACGTTTACTGCCTCCTTAATTCTTGGCATTTCCTCATGTTTTGTTGGGTTTGAGAAAGTCCTCTCTGCTCTGAGAAAACTTCTGCAGTTAAAGATAAAATTTAACAAATGCAGTCCTCATCGACTCATTTACTGCAGTGCCAAGAAAAGAAGCCGGCAATACTTGACCTGCTACGGCTATTGATTGAAGTTGATTGGACAGTCCCTCGTCTGAGCCGCCATTTGAGTCTACACTGACCCACCTAACATTACAACATAGCATGAAATAAGTGGTCAACCACAGGGCCAACATCATTACGATTAACTAATCTTGACAAACAACTTTTAACTTTTTGCTCGTATCTTTATAAAGTTTATATAAACATATATCAATGATTATATTTATAAGAATTTAAGTAACATATTTAGTATTATGAACATGATACCTTTTAATCTTTTCAAATATTAATAAATGTTTTAATTATAAATATAGAGAAAATGCTATAAACAGTAATAAATTTGAAGTTATTCTAGTTTATACAAGCTTATATGAATCGAGTTGAGTTTTATACAAGTAGTATTGTTTAATAATCAATCATAATTTTGTGGTCACTAATGACTCATTTAATAAATAAATCGACAAACTCGAATTTAACTGAGTTAATCTCGAGTGGCTTGTCCAATCCCTATATATAAATAAACTCTATCTTATTAAACTACCACTTGCGAACCTTCTGCTACCAACTTCTCATTCATGCTTCTCTATTTGAAGTTCAAAGAGATCTTCTATATTGATTTCCCGGACCAATCTGCATACGCCTCTCTGTTCGAGATTGATATGAACATATACTATCCTTAGATTTTAAAGTACCTTGACTTAGGACAATTAAATATCAAATCTAATTTATAAAATTAAGATTATATCAAAGTATTGCTTGATACCGAAGTGCCAACCTAAAAAATAATAATCTCTCCTTTGACAATTCAGAGAGAGAGAAAAAATTACAAAATCTTTCACAAGTCAAAACAACAAACTAGTATACACCCAAAACTCATTTCAGTCTATTTAGCCACTAGAAGACCTAAACTAAGTTTTGAATCGTGAATGAAAGACATTCTTAAGAAATGTAAGCATGAAAACATTAAATGCATAAAGAACTATAACATTAAACATACTCAAGACAAATAAAAATCTTTAGATCCAAAAATGATCAGTATGCTCAAAAGCTAATGTATGTAGCATAACGTCCAGTGATAAACAAAATATATACAATAACCACAAAAATATAGAACGTCAGAACATCAACCACGAAACTATCAAATTACTCTCCCCTTTTTGTCACAAATGACAAAGGGGCGCCAATGGATTGAGCTTTACCTATAAACTTTAATGGATGTTCCAAAATAGGGATGATATAGTAACGTATGATAAATATGATTATGTCCAGACTCACATACAAAACAACATGACTTTATACTGATGTTTAAAGATAGAGATTTTTAAAATAAACTTCTCCCTCAACATGCAATCAACAGTAGAGTTTGCACAAAAGAAACATGATAAATACACGACTCTTAAAGGATGATCAGTAAAATAATTTGTTCAAAGTTTTTACTAAATGAACAGAGACATAAAATTAAAATCAGATGCCATAAGTGACATTTGATTATGAATCGAAACATTTTATCATTTTCAGTTACACTAATTGACTTATTATATTTCAAGTAATTTTTTTATTTAAGTGGTTGGTTCAAAAAGCTACTTAAAAATATATCAATTAGCCAGTGTAAATCAAATAATAAAATTAAATATGAAAAGGATCATTGTTCTTATAAATTATATAAACTTTTTAGTAAAATGAAAAATTCAGGATACTCACAATCTTACGAGACATTTCGCTGCTTAATTTAAGAAAAGTGTGCCTTCGGAGCCAAACAAGAACCACCAGAAGCATAATCACAACCGCTACCACGCAGAAATCTAGTATCTCATACAGTGTTTCAGTTAGATCCTACAGTTGATCGCCACATAATCATGTCAGCTCATTACCAGAGCAAATAAAACACAAACAGATTTACTCAAAGACAGGGATAGAGAGACCGCACATCGACGTCGGAGTAGACATAAGCAAAAGCGCAGATCACTGCCAGAGCAACCAGGAAATTGAGTGCCTCTCCTCCTCCCTGCATTTTTCTCAGTTTCTTTTAATAGTTCAGCTCCAAGAAAATCCTCTTAGCTCCGAGAAAACTTCTCTAAATAAAGTTTAAACCCCAAAGTTTCAAGAAATGCTGAAATCCTCTCTCATTTCCAGTGCTGTCGGCATGGTTGATTCTGAGCGTGGGTGTGCGCCCCTTACAGTTATTAAAGCCGGAGACGTGACTTGCTGTAGTAGCAGTGCAGGGAGTCTTTTGAGCGCCCATTGGGTCCCCCGTGTGAACATAGCCTGGAATAAAAGGACCAACTTCATCATCCATGAATAGACTCGCCATCTTGTACTGTCCGAATAAAATAAGAAAAAGTTGTAACATCCTATGGAGGGCTATGAGCCTACGATGTTCGAGGTAAAAAAGAATAAAGGAGAAGGAAGTAAAGAGAATGAAGGAAAAGCCAAAAAGTTCGATTTTCCTATTCGGATAAGAGCAATGCAACGATACAAATAGTCCCTATTCGAGAAGAGTAATGTTACACAACTTCATATTCTCTATATATTATATTTTTAAAAAATTTTTAATATGTTTTTGAGTTTATTTTTTTTAAATTAATTTATTTTTTCTATTCATTATTCATATATTAAATATTTAATAAAAAATAAAAAAATAAATAAAAAAAATATGATGTGTAAACGTTGTGTGAATAGTAAAAGATTGTGTAAATTTTTTCATTCTAGAATGGGTGATGCTACAGCCCCCGCAGGGGCTCTCGCGCTGGGAGCTCCCGCTAGGGGCTGTAGTATTATTTCATATGTGTTTTATTTAAATAATTTTTTATATAGATTTTTAATATTTTAAAATATTTTAAAAAAATAAAATAAATTTAAAATATTATTAAAAAAATACTTTCTTAATCAGAAAGTAAAAAAATATATATTAAAAAAAATTTTCTTAATCACGAATTTATAATTTTTTATTTTACTTCGTGATTAAGAAAGTATTTTTTAATTTTTTTTATAATTTTTTATTTTACTTCGTGATTAAGAAAGTATTTTTTAATAATATTATGATTTTTTTAAATATTTAAAATAGACATGCTACAGCCCCGCTGGGTGTACTTTTTTAATTTATTTTTTATATAGATTTTTTTACACTTTTAAATATTTTAAAAAAATAAAATAAATTTAAAATATCATTAAAAAACACTTCCTTAATCAGAAAGTAAAAAACAATCATTAACAAATACTTCCTTAATCACGAAGTAGAATAAATATTATTTTTTATTCTATTTCGTGATCAAAAAAGTATTTTTTAATAATATTATAATTTTTATTTTATTTTTTAAAATATTTAAAATTATTAAAAATATCTATATAAAAAAACTAAATAAATAAATAAATAAATGCTACAGCCCAGGGGTAGCCCTCAGCGGGGCATGTAGCATTTTCCTTCGAGAATTATAACATAAGTTTAGATAATTTTTATTTTTAAAATTTTTTAAAATTATAAAAATAATTTTTTTTATTTAATAAAAAATTTGTACATACAATTCCTAAGTAGAAATTATAAATAGAATTTCTCTTCGGATAAATATCTTCTCATGACATTTAGTACAAAGGAGCTATTTAAGTTTGTCCAATTTTTTTTTTTAATTTTTTTATTTAATGGTTAAGAAAATATATATTAGCGTATTGATATTTTTATTTTGTTTTTTAAAAAATATAATTTACATTAAGGGCACACACCAAGTGTACAAACTTAGGTGGCATAGTAATACCACATTTGCTAAAAAGAATAATTTTTTTACGTAGATCTTAGATTTATCAATTTTTATAAAAAAAAATAGAGTTGAATTTGCATATCCTAAAACTGTAATTGTTATTTTTCATATATTATTTTGATTATTCAATTTATAATCCACTAAATTTGATAAATAAACACTCTTTGTTATTTAAATGAAGCAAATACAATCCATTTCAAATAAACTAAAAGGATGAATTATCATTTAACTGTAATATAAACCATACTATTAAAAATAAAAATAATGTAAAAATAAAAACAATAATAAGTTAATAACAGTAATAAGATCTTCCAACAAATACTTCGAGAACGAACTATATATAGAATTAATTATTCTTTAATCACGATATTTTATATTTGAAAGACTGGCATTGGTTTGTATGCAGTTATCTGTTATGTGTGAGTTTAATTAATAATAATGGCATTATTATTGTTATTAATTTTAATAAATTTATTTAAATATTAACTCATCTAAAATAATATAAATATATAAAGTTCTTCGTTTAAAAGTGCAATTATCCATTTGAGATCATTTCTGGATGTTTTGGTTAAAATTAGATATAACTTATTACATTTAGGAGATGTTTGTTAACAGTAGTGATATAATTTGAGTTAAGTGTTTATTGAGTTTTGAAAAATGAGAAAAAAAAGTTGAATAAAAAATATAATAAAGTCAAAATATTATTAAAATATAATTTTTAATATAATTTTTATTTTGAGATTTAAAAAAATTGAATTATTTTTTTTTTAGTTTGAAATTTTAGAAAAGTTGTAATGATTAATTTAAACATGTTTATATTTAAATGATATTTGAGAAGGAAATAAAATAAGATGAAATGAAAATTATTTCCAAAGATCTCTTAGATGACGTTTGGATAGTGAGTTGAGATGAGATGAGTTGATATGAAAGTAATAAAATATTATTAGAATATTATTTTTTAATATTATTATTGTTTTGAGATTTGAAAAAATTGAATTGTTTATTATATTTCATTATTTTGTGTGCATTTAAAAAAGTTATAATAATAAAATGAGATGAAATGAAATAATTTCAATATTTAAACGAGATTTGTTTTTATTATTCATCATCTTAATTTTTATTATTTTTTTATTATCTTATAATGTGATATTAGATAATATGAGATTATTTATTATATTTTATTTATAAATTTATTATTTAATATCATATTAAAAGATAACGAGAGAATTATGAAAAAATAAATAGTGAATAGATTTGTCCGCTTTTTAATACACTGGGCACCGAGAGTAGGCATTTCCCTTTGTAGTCGTTCAATTGACGAGTTTGGGGGAGAGAGAAGCGGCTAAGATACGTATGGGTTGCGTCAGCTGGGCATGCGAAATCACAGGTCAAACTTAACAAGTCAAGGGTAGGGCCTCTAGTGTAGGGGTTGTCCCAGCAATACTCTCAAAACACTTTGCAAAATAATAGGATCCTATTGGGTATCCGTTCATTTATCCCGTTTCAATTTTTTAATTTATTTTTTACATTTTTTTATATAATAATTAAAAAATATTATTTAATAATATTATAAATTTTGTTTTAAATATTTAAAAGTGTTAAAAAAAATAATGTGAAAAAAATATTTAAAAGTATTTTTTATTTTTTTTCACATCATCTTTTTAATATTAAATATTTTTTTAAAAAAATTACAATATTATTAAACAATATTTTTTAATCATTTAAAAAAACTAAAAAAAAAAAGTAACGAGATAAATGAACGAGATCGCTCAGTGGATTCCTACCATTGCCCCAAAAAAAAAAAAAAAAAAAAACTAAAAAAAAATTAAAAAAAAGGGTAGGGGATGCTTGAACGGGATCCTAGCATTGCCCCTCAACTTTTTGTAGGAGTTTTAGATGCTATAATTATTTGGAAAATACTAGTTTATTAATAAAATATTTTTTAATTTAATTTCATTGGTTTAAACTTAAAAAATAACAACATTTTATTAAAGATAATATTTTATTTAGAATTAAAATAAAAATACATTATGTGCGAAATCTCTCCTTTATTGGTGAAGTGATTTATATCGCGTTGGTAGATAGATTTATAATATAATATATTATATTAAATGACCTTAATTTATAAATTTACTTTTATGAAATTTTCTGCTAAAACATTACCACATCCGAGAATGCTCTTAGCCACATAAAAAGAGAAAAGAAATAGCTAAATGACTCAGGTTTGTTTCTCCCGACCTTACTATTTAAATTTTATTTGTGCTAAAAAATTTTGTTCTCGGATGTTTTCCCTATTAAGCTCCTCAAATCTCTTATTATTGTTCGGTCAATGATAAATTTACAGTAACTTTTGACCTTAATGTCAATGAGGCTTACCCCATTTTTATGGAGATATGTTGTCGTCTTTGGACGTGATATAGAGTGGACATATAATGCTTTCTTTACGTGTTCTTGAAAACAAAACGGGGCCTACTCTAAAAAAGGAAGGGTGAAGGCTGGCGTGTAGCAATTAGATATTGTCTTTCTTTTTCTCGGGCACTTGAGAAGAAGAGATTAACCAAGGCTGGAATCCTTGCAATTTCGATGTAGGGAAAAGCTTCTTTGCCCACCTAGTTTGACCGTTGGTTTTTTATTTTATTAACTTAGTGATTAAAGAATTGATTTTAAGTGTATTGGTAGTTTTTTTTATTTTTTAAAAATATTAAAAAATGTGAAAAGGAAAAGAAAAAAAAAAAAGCCTGGACGACACGTCCAGCAGTAAAAGCCAGGCGACAGAGTAGCCTCACCCATAGACGTATGTCAGAGCAGTTTTGGGTAATGTTCGCAGAAAGTAAATGCCATGCAAATTAGGTAAGGACGGTACTATGTCCACCGCTCCTACCGTTAGGTATCATTCGTCTTTTTTTTATTTATTGTCTTTTTCACATATATTTTTTTACACTTTTAAATATTTTTTTAAAAAATAAAAAAATCATAATATTATTAAAAAAAATTTTCTTAATCACTAAGTAAAAAAAAAAAAAAAAATTTCCAGCAGTAACACCTAGCTATAAGAACCAGTGGTGAGAGTATCATTTTCCTAATTTTTAGGGTAGCTACAGTCATCGCTGGGTTCCTGCTAGTTATTTTGGTACGTTTTTTTTAGCTTTTTTTTTACATGTAATTTTTTAACACATTTAAATATTTTTTTAAATTCACAACATCATTAAAAAAGCACTTCTTTAATCACGAAGTAAAAATAAAAAAATCTCAACAGTAACTCCCAGTGGGAGCTGGGAACGATGGGACTAGTATTATCCATTAGATAATGCCCAATACTTGAATGCATGGACCCTCATGCTATGCTTTGAGCTCTTTATGTAGAAAAACCATAATTGTGAGAATTGTAGATAGAAGCTAAAACATCGAATTTTTGCCATATATTACATCTTTGAAAGAGAATACCAGCAGATCGTTCCATCTACTCCTCTTTAATAAACAACCCTCCAATAGTTGGGCACCACGTATACCTTTTATTTTACTTAGTCTGCATTTGCCTACACCGGATCAGAGACCCCATACAGCCCTCTTGTGCCTCACTTCTCCGTCTTCCACTCCATCCCATTCCCAAACAATCTCGACCCCCACACTTAGGGCTGGGCTCCAACTCCGACAGAGTCGGAGTTGTCGTTTCCGACCTCCGACTCCGACAAGAGTCGGAGCCCAATTGTTACTCCGATTCAGCTCCAACCTCCGATTAGAGGTCGGAGCTCCAATCGGAGTCGGACAGTTTATTTCTCTGCATTTCTAACAGAGAGGTTCGCTCGACGTGCGCTCGACGTGGTGCTCGAGCGGAATCCATACAGAGAGGTTCGCTCGTATTGCGCTCGACTCAACGCACGAGCAGAACTCATCCAGAGAGGTTCGCTCAACGTGCGCTCGACGTGGCGCTCGAGCAGAACTCTTCCAGAAAGGTTCACTCGATTTGTGCTCGACTCAGCGCTCGAGCATAACTCTTCCAGAGAGGTTCGCTCGAAGTGCGCTCGACGTGGCGCTCGAGCAGAACTCTTCCAGAGAGGTTCGCTCGACTTGCGCTCGACATGTCGCTTGAGCCAAGGTTAAAAAAAAAAGTCAGAGTCAGAGTCGGAGGAGCTCCGACTCCAACTATCTATTCGGAGCTACTCCGAATTCCGATTTCGAATTCTGACGACTCCGACTCCGTCAAAGCGGAAGTCGGGCGGAGTTTGAATTTTGCACACCCCTACCCACACTCATCCTAGAGGCAACTTGACCCCCCCACGGAACTCGAATCTTGATCCCACACTCATCCCGACGGCAACTCAACCCCATGACGGAGCTCGACCCAGATAGTGGCAAGGAGGGAGCTCGATTTCTAGAGAAAACTGTGAGATCTCCACCCCTAAACCAAACTGATTTTCACTATTTTTCTACTTTACCAATGTGTTTTTGGCTTTTGATTTTGTAATATTACAGTTTATGTTTTGTGAGATCTCAACCCTGAGCCACCGTCTCCTTTTTTTGGCTGTGAGATCTCGACCCCTAAACCAAATATTTGTTTGAGATGCTAAGAATAAATCTATTAAATTTGCGTCTGCAATCAGTTGTAGGTCTTTCTCATCTCTCTCATCATTCCCCTTTCTTTGGTTTTTCAAATTTATGCATACAAGCTATAATTTTTGGTTTAGGGGTATGCCCCTTTCACAGTTTAAATAGAAAATTCTCAATACAAAATTCTCAATAAATTCTCAATGGTTGGGCGATGTTATGTTAGATAGTTTCTTTAAGTGTTAATATGCTGCTTGGTTGTAACTGCTAATGTAAACTGGTGAAAAAGAAAGAGGAGAAACTGGTTGGAAGCTGTAGAAAATGCGATGCACAGAAAGTGTTTGGTAAAAGTTCTAAGAAGAAAAATTATGCTCAAACTGGAGAAAATTTATGATCAAACTGTCGATTTTACATTGTATTAGCATTGGCATGGGTCTTTTTGGATGAAATACACATATACAAACATGTAGTTTTACATATGTTACAAAATCTAAGTTATTGATTCTGAGTTATGCACTAACTGAGATATGTTAATGTAGCATTGAGTGTTAACAATCAAAGTATTAATGTAGTTGTGCATATGTTAAACTACCAATATGCACTGCACCAACATCAAAATATATATATTTTTTTGCACCTAAACTCCAGTTTCTTTTTTGCACCTAAACTGCCAATATGCATTGCACCAACATAATAAGTAGTTTCTAAACACTAGCTAGCTCTTGCATGAATATTAATTCTTTTTGAAATCTATCATAAATCTAGCAAACCTATTAATGTTTAATTGGAATAGTACTACCACAGTAAGTAATTCAAATATGTTGACTTTCGACCCCAATATATGCATGATCTCCAAGGTATATACAGATGGTACAATTGATTGAAACACTGCCAATAGTATTCATAGGGCTTGATTAATTGATTCTGCATGCCACAGATAGTATTCATAGGAAAAACCAACATGCAAGTTTTTTTTTTTTTTAACCTAAACTGCCAATATGCACCCAACATGCGAGTTTTTTTTTTTGTACCAACATGCTAGTTTCTTTTATGTACCATCTTCTGTTAGCATTGTTAAAATGGATGACTTTTCAATATGATGACAACAAATGAGAAGTTCGGGCTCTCATTCTGGTTCTCATTCTGGTTCAAGTTCTTGGACTGCAAGAGGGGAAAATGAGAGGCCACTTTGCTATTGTGGCTGCCAAGCGAAACTACGTATTTATGGAAAACCTAATAGTTTTGGTAAAAGAATTTACAATTGTCCAAGCTATAAGATGGGTAAACAATGTGGATTGATCTTCAAAAAGAGCAAAACAACTGTTGTAAGACGACCTTGGAGTTAGCTGAATGGAGGAACGACAGGATACTTAATGAGCGGTTACGCATTGAAGAATCCAATTTTAAAGCAATAAAGAAGAAGTACAAGGGAGTCTTGAAAGTATTAATTTTGTCATGGTTATTTTTTATAATAGTTTGTGGTGTTATTGTTATGTATCCAAAAAATTGCAATGTATCTTAGTCAGTGCTACGATTCATGTAACCCGTTGTATTTTAATGTAATGACTACTTTTGCTAATGTAATGACTACTTTTATTAATGATGTATTGACTACTTTTATTAATGTAATGACTACTCATCACAATATGTTTACTTATCTTGGTGTGAAGTTGCTTTGGCATCAATATGTCCTAACAGTTGAATATTGCACATCACAATATTTTGCTCGAACTCAAATATTCAATTCCAAAGAAATACAAGATGGTTCTAATAGAAATACAATATGTCTAGAAAATATAGTTACTAAAGCAGTTGAGCTAACTCGATGACAATATGGTTCCGATCATTGGTTACAATTAACCATGTTTGGTTACAATTAACAATATGGCTCCAAAAGCTTTCTTCAGCTGCCTCAAATACCTAATTCATCTCTCATCATTTGACTCAAAACCCTTGGCTTCTCCTTGCCATACTCAAAAACCTTCTTAGACATTGATGCACAAGGGATTCAAATGTCAATTATTTTGTATAGGTTTCAATCCAAAGCAATCAATACATAAATGGAGCACATATTTATTAATTTTCTAAAGCAATCAAGATATAGCTAAAGAGAAGACGGAATATATCACATACAAGATATATTCAAATTTGCACTATGAATCCATATGTTCCGATATGTTGTCGGTTGTTCGCTCAAAATCCCTACAAAAATAACAACAAACTTTATTAACTTCTTTAATTAAAAACCAATAAAATACAAATAACTACAAATGTACTATACCTCATTGAAGGACAATTATTTTTAGCATATCCCTAATTTTTGCAAATGCTACAACATCTTTTCTTTGTTGTTTGTGTTTCTTTTGGGTTCTTTACTCTCAAAGATTTTGGGCGCCCTTTTATGGACACCTTTGGAGGATCCTGCACCGTTTGTGAAAAGTTTGATATAACTTGACTTCTAAATATTTGATCATAATTGGTGGGCACTGTTTGTGAACATTCTACATGATCTTCTATTGCAAGCAACTCTTTGTGAACCTTCTCCAAAGCAAGTGTGAAGTGATTGTGTCTTTCAGCTGACTGTGATGCAAGTTTGACAATATCATAAAGTTATATCATTGACTTGTTTTTTCTCATTGTAGGCTCATTTTGTCCTTGGCGCCCTTGGTCATCAAAACATGATATGTCGGGAATAGGTTGACTTTTAGCATTCATAATCCATCTATCTAGAACATAATGCTATGACAATATATTTAACTTCACTTTCTTGCCAAAAATACACAAGATGTGCCTACAAAGAATCCCATAAACTCCCACATATGGTATGTACATATAGCATGTCCTTCATCACCCTCCAATGTCACATGTTAAAGATGTGTTTCTTTACCATGGACTATCACTCCATATGTCTTGGCCTCACCACTCACATACAATTTTTTTGCTTGGTACCGTAGACTATTGAACAGCTCATCTTGGAAGATCATGAAAGACTTTCTTGTATAAACAATTGTCGCCTTCTCTTCAATTTTAAAAGGTGTCTTCATTATTGCCCGCGTAGATTTTGCTTGCACATCATTCTCTTTCTCTTTAAAGTAACGTGCATCTATAATTTTCTCATACTGATGCACAAAGTCATTAAACATAGTGCTTGAACGAACATAATCTTTGAAAATTTGTTCATGCTTTCACTCATCTGAGTTGTTGACATACCGGTACAGAATGTCGAACGCAAGTAGGCCGGTACCCACTTATCCCGTCGGTTGTAAAGATTTTGCAGCCATGTGTGCGAAGGGTGCGAAGAGAGAGGGAGAGGGAGAGAAGGGTGCGAAGAGAGAGGGAGGGAGGGAGAATGGTGCGTGTGAAGAGAGAGGGAGGGAGAGAGAAGTCTCTGGGCCGTACGAGAATATTGTGCGAAGAGCATTTGGATGTAAAATACTTCTCATCCGTACAAGAACTATCAAGAGTATCTCAGAGTAGTTGGACACCCAAACGTAGCTCTACTGCACAAAGAGTGTTATCATTTTTCGACAATCGAGTATGATTCGTTTGGATTGCGAATCCTTGTCACTTTGCATATGCTTTGTAAAATGCTTGGGCGTCTTCGACCTCCTCAAATACTATACCAATGAATGGTTTTAACGAACCACTACTTGAAGAGAGAATCACATTTACTCTATCTTCGACATTGACACTATCTTTAACATTCACATCACATTAAATGTCTGCATTTTCAGACTCAAGTTCATCACTATCAATATTATAAATTGGTTCATTCCATACAAAGCCATATGATTATAAATCCATTAGTTATGGAAAATCACCAAAATATATAATACACAAGTCTATTATTTTATTATGTATTACACACTTGGACAAAGAAAACTCCCGAATGATATAACTCAAACTAAAATTCAATGGGTATTACACATATGGGCATATTCGACTTTAAAGTTTTATTATCATAACTAAGAAATCCAAGATCAGACAAGATTTTTACAATAGGAAATGCATAAGTTCCATCTAAAAATAAAATGAAGGTGTTTCGATACAAGTGACAATGCTTGGCATTAACTGTACAAGTGATCAAAAACTGAGTTATGTCATCATGTTTTTGGGACAGTGAATCAACCCATCTGAAGAAGGGTAGTAGTAATAAATGGATAAGACTCGAATTATTCCTCTTTAGATCCTTTTGCCACTGAGATGATTCATGCTTGAAATCTTATGCAGAAGTTAATGACTAGAACTAGAAGGATGAGGAAGAGCTTGTCTCAAAAACAAATGACAACATGACATTCTGTCTCAAACTTTGTGCAACAAATTCGACAAAAATAAAGAAGAGCATGTTTGGAGTGCATGCCCTCGTCAAGGTGGTTTTTTTTTTTTTTTTTTAAATCTTCAAACAAATCATCAATCTCTCAACCAAGCATATGGGCATCTTTAAACTAAAAGCCAAGCTAGACAAACTAATAGAAGTGAACTCTTTCAAACATTTTGTCAAACACTAGTAGTGTCTTGGCATATAATGTAAAAGAGGAGAAATACCTGAGCAATACCAATGCCATTGGAGTTAGCCATGAACAACCGTTAGTTGGTGACAAACTATGGTGTGTGATGGACGGACCAATGGCTGTGGATTGTGCTTGCGTAGTGGGCTGAGAAATTACATATGGAAATCGGCACGTAATCTGGAGTAATCGGTGTTTGCAAAATCGGCCAAGGAGGACAACGACGGCCTTAAGGTGGTGGACTGGTGGCGATGGATGCTGGCGATGGTGGTTTGCTCGGCTTTGGTTCTGGACACACACGGGCTAAGCTAAAGTCGAAGACTAAAAGTGTTTTACAATTGAAGTGTTTTGCAATTCTATCCCATGCGCACGAGTCTAGCCTGATTATGGTGTGATTTCTGAGGTGGTGCCCAACTATTGGAGGGCTGTTATTCCTTCAAAAACGGACGGACAACTTAGAAACGGCTCTGAATTTGAAACCTATGTAAATGATCAGTTGCTTGGAATGTGAAGTCTAGCGAGCCTGTCCCCTAAGGACCCCTCTTCTCTTGTTTTAAAGGATTAATACAAATGCATGCAATTGATGGTTACACTCGGGCCAATATTCCCCCAACCAAAAAGAAAAAAAAATATTTTTTTCGCAGTGGAACGCACAATTGGCGACCATGGAGATTATGTTGTGAACTAGCCAAACTTTACATTGTGAGCTCAAACGAGATGAGTTAGGCTTATAAGTTTTGTTCACGAAATTAAACCGAATCGAATCGAGCTTATATGAGTTTAGTTCGTTATTATTTAAACGAATATTAGTGTTTACGAAAGCTCAACAAATCAAATGAACCTAGTTAGGAACCGAGTATATACGAGTTGATTAACTCTATTCATTTACAATCATACATATTCATCTATAGCAGTCATAACTTGCAATTGTTAGTAAAGGAAAATCCAGGATTTCAAGAAAATAAGAAGTTTTTTGTCTTGTTGTGTAATATCTCGACTCATAGAAGGAAAGAAATTTCATATTTTACTTCGGACGATAAAGTCGTTGGTATTCAAATTTTAACTTTGATTAGTCCTTTTTAGAAGAGAATTCCACATATATCATAGGCTTTTTTCCTCAGGCAGTTACGATCATAATACTCAAAGTTCTTCGAAGATTGACAACATCTCTTCTCTCCCTTTGATAATTGCAAGAATTAGCTTAAGATTTCACCCATCGTTGAATAATGATATTCATAAAGCTATTTTACAACAAATAAATGTGATAGTACTGTTGTTTATTCAAAAATATTAAAACCTTTTTAATTGGAATTTGAGATTTTATATAACTGCGCTATATTTAAAATAAAATTGTAAAAATAATTATAAAAAAGTTGCATGCACACCATTAACAACCAATTTAAGAACACCACTCCCTACTTTTCTTTTTAGTTTTCAAACCAATCATAATGTGAAATATCATCAAGATCCCACACATCGGATGAAGGCGGCAAATTCTTCCACTAATTTGGTAATACATTGAATTGATTTAGGAAAATGGGTGAGATTTCATACTACATGGGAATAAAAAATTCTTACTCTTTGTAATAATTAAAATAAACTCTAATTGTAACTTTAACTAATTATTTTTAGAATATATAAACTTAGGTGTAGTGTGACTGTGTGAGTCTTCCATAGGTCGGCTTTGTTGAATATGTTTTTGATACAGGAGGGGCCGGGGGTTTGCAGCTTGAGGAAGCTACCTAGAAGTTCACCATTTGGAGGTATATCCATTGAAGCGCTGCAAGGAAAAACCACTGCTGTAATAAAATCGTAGAGGCAAGAAACAAAAATAGATTTTGTTTTCGGAGTTACCCCTAATTGAACTTCTACACCTGTTTTGGATGTGTTTCGTATGTACCAGGGTGACTCCTCAGACAGTTGAGAGGTGGATCAAGAGACCCGCAAACATACAAATAAAGAATGGAGCTCGAAGGTGGTCAGGGGACCCTCCAATACTTCAGTTAGTTTTCGCTTTTAGGAAGTGCTTTCTTCGCCCTTAAATTCCTTGAGTTTGATCATACCTTGAGTGAGCTTTTTATACTAGATAGTTTGGAGTAATGTTGCTTCCATTCCCAAGGAGATGTCCCATCGTGCCTCATGCTTCATGCACATGAATCAGTTAGGGAGCGTGATACCCTAAAAGAAATAATTAATGCGGCATTGAGCTTTGACTCACGTCTCGGCACCTCCTCAGTCAAGTTCGACAAGTCCCTCTCTCTCTCTTCGCGGGGAGAGCTATGGTTGTTCTTTCGGCACACATTCCCATAGTTGCTGCCTCACGACCATCATTTTGGTTGCTTCTCAGCCTGCTGCAGCGACGCCCACCTTTTTTTTCTTAGTGTATGAGTCATGGTTATCTCTCCTGCATGCTTCCTAGCAGCTATTTTCTAGGGACTTGCGGAGTTTGCATCCCCTCGACTTGTCTTGGTGGCATCCACCTTCATCTTCCTAGGTGAATGGTGGTTATAGCTTCTCCCACACGCTTTTTGGTGCTAATGATGATTCAAGGTGACTGACAGGTTGGCGTATATCACCCCTGGCCATCTCTATTGATGTCTCATTACTCTTGGGTCGGGCTGAACAAGCCTCTCACTTGTGGGACAAGCCCACCAAAGGCTGTTATCTTTACTTTACCAGACCGATAGGCCTCCTTTAGATCGTGGGGTCTCAAACTCTTGGGCTGGGCCTTTTACCCTCTCCAACACCACCAATTAGCTTATATTAAGACAATTAGGGCTTAGAATTATCTTTCTGGCACCATCAAGAGTGGTGGCTTTATAGCTGTGGAGTTAGTCCCGACTGATTTGGCATCTACTAAATCTTGAGTTTCAACCTAAATATGCATCCACCTTAAACTAAGGTTTAGGCTATGGATCCACCTATGGCTTCCAGCCATCTATACTAAGGGTGACAATTTGTATTCGTGAATAGTATTCATGCCGTGTCAAGTCATAAGTATTAAATTATATGAGTCAACTTGAATCCAACCCATTTAATTAAATGAGTTGAACTCTAAAATCTTAACACAACCCATAGAAATATTGGGTGACCCGACCCGACCCGACCCACCCCGCTTAATCCTTTTAATAATGAACTTTTATTGGGTTAACCTAGACAAAATCCATTTAATTCATTTCATATAAATTGATTGAATTGACTCATATAAATATATATATATATATTTTTTAGCCCTATTAATATAATTTCATATATAATGCAAAGGTAACTATATAAATCATTAAAGCTTATAATTGAATTCATGATAAAATATTTTATTATCATAAAATAAAATTATATATTAACAAAAAAAAAAGATTTTTTTTCATTGGATTCATGATAACTAAGGCCAGTTAAGGACCAATTATTGTCGAGCTAAAAGACTCACCAGCTCAAATCTTTCTTTTTTTTAACAGGCCTAAATCTTGATTCAAACGACTTGTAGCACAAGGTTTTTTTCTTTTATTTTCATCAACCAGCCTGTAGCACTTTTTATTTTACGTTCTCCGACGACAATATAACAAGCATATTTTCTGGATCAAGATACTCAATACAAACAAGTCTGATTTGGAAAGGAAATGTTAGTTTAATCGGTTCCATCACATAAGCTGTCAAAAGGAAATGGATCCTCACCAAAGCGACCTATATTTTTCCCTATACACATACGCCATCTATGTCCAGAAGCACAAACCCATGTAAACACATCTCTCTCTCTCTCTCTCTCTCTCTCTCTCTCTATATATATATATATACACACACACACATGCGCACACACATACAATTCATACAAATACAGGTATAAAAGCAGTTGCTATACATTTATTAATGCACACTCCCTTAAACGACCAGTACCGTATAATATCACATCGATAATATCAGGAACATATGCGAGGAAAGGCTTTAATTATACACATTTCTATTCAACTTTGTTCAAAGCATCGAAATCAATGTTGGCCAAACAGCAAGTTTGTTCTGTCAAAGGGACACAAACAATGAAGATTCGTATGGCCTAGAAATAAGAACAACAAAAAAGACTCAAAATTTGAGGCTGAAGAAATAAACAAATAAGAAACAAATTAGATACAACCCAAATGACTATAATAGAAGTTGAGGTATATATAGCAGCACTCAGAAAAAAGTGAAAGAATAAATAAATGTAATAACAATATGATAATCAAAGCATTAACATTGACAAACCTGTCTCATATCCATTTGTGAGAAATATCCTAATAGTTTCACTTGAGAACCCTGCAAAAGATCTTCAAAGCAAGTTACACAAAGTTGACAGGCCAGATAAAACAAACAATCAACTCAACTGTGTCTCATCACCACCCACTTACGCATCATGTACAATCATAAGATGGCCATGGTCAACAAGGACTTGATGTAAGATGGGCATGAACTCGGGCATGTGTGTATTAAGCTCTTCCTCGACCTCTTCTGCTGTCAATTTCTTGCTAACTAACTACATCACCTGGAAACAATAATCCATAAAACAGATATATAATTAGTTCAATTACAGACTATGCTGGATCAAGTATTTAACTTACATCTCGACTGAAATTGTCATTAAGATGCTCAATGACATTTCTGGCAAACCTCATAAAAGATATGGCAGACTGTTTATACATAAACTTTTTCCTTTGCTTTCCTGACAAATGCTTCAATTCCTCACGGCAATCAAGCACCACCTGAAATATATCAACCCTGTCCTTCCACTTGCATTTTTGGAGCTTGTTATTTAGTGTCAACACAAAGGACTTTTTTGATTTTCCAAAATACAAAAACGTATAAGCAGTCACCCTGTAGCACAATCTTTGTAAAGGGGATAGAAATATTGGATGATTTTCGATATTGAGCAACCTGAACCAGATCAGGAAAAGTTAGAGATAGCTATTTCAAGTCAGATATATGTACGTTTTTTTGCATGTATATGTATACAGAGATGTTGCAAGCAGTCTATTCACATACCGGCTGGATTTTGAATCTTTTGATCTTGAAATATAGGTAAGAAACAACTCAAGTTCTGTTGGAATGTTTTGCTGTTTGCTCCCAAAGCAAGTCCTAACAACGTTGGCTAAGTGCTTATAATCCAAATGATCATCTTGCTTAGTCTTTGAGGCTAAGGCATCATTTACCATTCCTGTAATCTTTGCCCGACCATTTACGATCACAAGGTAGTGGCATCTGCTTTCTTCCCAGCCCTTTTGAAACCAGGACCAATCTCTTGGGCGCTCTTGTCGGCTGGACGAGAGGACAGCCCAGCACCATATAGCAGAGGGAGAGCTTAAAGCTCCTAGGGAATGACCTCAAAAGAAGCCGAGCCCTGACTTGGTTGAGCCCTACTAGCAGGGGCTGACCCCTCCAAGTTTGGGGCCCCACGAGAAGAAGAAGGGTTTCCTGATTGGGAACCTGATCTCTGGGAAGACGTCCTATCTCATCATCTGGCGTCAGAGCATCGTCGCGAACAGTGGAGCTTGAGGAAGAAGACAACTCCACCACCATAGGCGTTTCCTCCGCTGCAGAAGCACCCCCATCAACCTGGGGGGACGACGGAGCAAGAGAGGCAAGCTGTGGCATCTTGTCGTCCCGGACCAAGAAGGATTCGACGTTGATCTCGGGGATAGGCCCTAGCACAAACAAGGGACTGGAAGCCTTGTCGTCAACTGGATCTTGGACTTGGGGGGAGCTAGCTCAGGCTCCCCGGGGTTAGCTAGGGTCGAAAGCACTCGGGAAGAGGGGGAATCCGTCTCCCTGATCGGGGGCACGACACGGGCGGATTCCTCCGCGGCAAGGGCCACCTCAAAGGATGGTAAGGGCTCGGCTGATGGATTGGCCCAACGGGGGATAGGGTTGAAGAAGGTGTTAAGGAACACAATGTTGAGAGCAAGGTCGTCCTCCTCATCCTCTCCGGCTCTGAAGGTGGCAACTGGCGACGGAACCATGGGTTGTAGGGGTGAAGAGCGAGAAGTGCTGGAGGTCGGGACCTAATGAGAAGAGCTCGGCTGATCCTGCTAGGAAGAGCTCGCAACAGATGGAGAAAAGGCGCTGCCAAAGGTACCCTGGGCAGGCCCCAATCGCATCGGGCAAAACGGGCTGCGAGAAGCTCCACGAGGAGGCCCTAACGAAATCGGACGAGGAGCTGCGCCGAACTCTCTAAAGGGAGACCCGGTGGAGGCCGTCATGATGAACTCGTAGGAGCCCCATGAAAGGAAGACGATGGAACAATGTGTTAAAATCTATGGTGAGAATGATGGCCTCAAGCCCCCGACTCGGGAGCGGCCCCACATCACTATCTTCGGCACGATGCCACTTGTCCCGATCATCCCTTGCGGAAGGAGAAGACTGGTGCTTTTGGGTGGGAGAAGAGGGTGGAACAGCCAAAAACTCCCGACCGAGCACGAAGGATCAATCGGGGAGAAGCAGATGATGCTTGATGTTCGCGTCTGTAAGCAGCATGTCTATCTTGGAAGCATTGGGGTGGGTGACCATCCAAGATCAAACAGTAGCCACCCGGAAATCTTCTTTATGGACAATTTGATCGAGAGAGCCTGACTCTTTGGCACGTTGGCCTAAACGGCCCAAACTGAAAATTCTTGGTGAACTTCCTCTCCCTCAGGATACTCCTAGCCCGAGCCTGAGACAAAGAAAAAGCATTGTTGCCATTCCTTGATACAAGAAAAACGCCTCTCCAACGTGACGAAGCGCTTCTCGCAGGCTCGGGCCTAGAAACTGCACATGCTCTGATCGAGCCGAAGGATCCTATAGACCGACAAGAGTTCCTGAGTAGTCAAGTTGGGATAGTCTTTAGAGCCCTCACTCAACACCTGAAGAAAAACTATGCAGCTCGCCACCATGATTCATCAGGCGTTAGGGTGGAGTTGCGCGGGGGCCAACTTTAAGAAATCCAGGATGTCCCGGATCGGACGGAAAAACAGCTGTCGTAACCCGTTGGAAAACATCAACGGGAATAGGGCCACGTGGGTTGCCATCCTATCTGCATCCACGGTAGGAACACGATGGCTGAGAATCTCCATAACCACCTCAGAGGAGATGTTGGAGGACCTCTGCCATGCTCACAAATAGTCAGCAGTGATGGACGACTCCCAGCTCCTCCCAACGAAGCAAAGGAGCCGGCCTTTGTGTTCCCTGGAAGCAGCCATGAAAGGAGTTGCGAAGGAAATGGGGAAGAACAGAAAATCTCGGAAACTTAAGGAAGGCTTGAAGAAAAAAGAACGAGAGAGCTTTGGGAGCTTGGAGGTAGAAATGGGGGAATCGAAGGAGGAATGAGCATTTAAATAGAAGGGTAGGTGACGGTTGGGGTTCGGCGGACAATGAAGTGACAAGGGCTCGAAAGACGAAGGGACGTGACAGCCCTGGAGAAGTTAAACAGATTGATAGGATGAAGCTAGCAGCTGCCAGGAGGGCGCGTGGTCGACATGGCACATAGAAACTGAGCTGTCGCAAGGCTGTTCCGAGCGTCCTGAACCGATGCGTCATTGGTAAGTCAAACCGCCCAGTCCAACCTTCGGGAGTTATAAAGGCCGTTGAAATCAAGGCGACACCGGCATTGAATGATGTGGGCAGGTGGCCTCGGGGAGCCCAAATGGCGCAAGGGAGGAGTCGTGTAAGGCGTGTGACGAGCACGGGCCAATTCGTGGGTTGGGACAAAGAAAACACCTTCGAAACTCAACGGTCGGGGAGCTAGGAAGATAGTGGGAGCATAAGAATTCACGAGCATTAACGATGAGGGAAAAATAGATTTTTTCAATTCCCATCGCACACGTGCGCTAGGAATTCGCAGGGTATTATAAAGGGAGTAATCCCCAAGGCTGGGCCCAAGAAGTAGGTTTGAGCCCAGGCCCAAGGATAAGGATTGGGCTGGGCTGAGCAGGCACAGGAACCAAGAAGAGACACGACATCAGGCAGGGTACACTAACAAGAGGATGAGGAATAGGACATTCTGACGCCCTTACTAGCCGACAATTAGGGACATCCCTTGATATCGAATCCCAGCGCCAACTGGGTAGAGAAGGGATGTGCCTGGCTGAAGCTACGCTGCATTAATGAGACGAATGAGGCCATGCCATAAAGGGGAGCCACGCCGCATTTAATGCATCTCGGGGCTCAACACGCCACGACGTGCCTCTTGGAGTGTCAGAGATAGCCACAATCAGGTCTAACTGATTTGAGGCGCAGCAGGTAAGTGGCAGGGACACTCGACCCCGTACGAAACAACACGCCCACTACCCCACCATGAGGGTTAGCCATCTCGGTATAAATACCCCCTCCCACGACCAGGGAGAAGGTTTTTACTCACTCTTTTGAATACTTCTACTCTCATTCTCCTTGAGCAATTATCTATCTCTTCAACTCCTGCACTGAAACTAACTTTAGCATCGGAGGTACCACAGCCTCGAGCCCCCATTTCCTTGTCTCAGCAAGAACCAGATCCGAGCTCCATAGTGTGGAGCTATCCAGGCCACGAAACACGACATAAACAGTTGTTATAAATTATACAAACTTTTTAGTACAATGAAAAATTCAGGATACTCACAATCTTATGAGACATATCACGGCTTAATTTGAGAAAAGTATCACTCCGGAGCCAAACAAGAACTACCAGAAGCATCATTACAACCACGCATAAATCTAGTACCACATACAGTGTTTCAGTTAGAACCTACAGTTGATTGCCACATAATCATGTCAGTTCATTACCAGAGCAAAAAAAAGACAAACAAATTTACTTAAAGACAAGGATAGAGAGACAGCACATAGATGACAGAGTAGACATAGGCGAAAGCGCAGATGACTGTTAGAGCAACCAGCAAATTGAGTGCCTCCCCTCCTCCCTGCATTTTTCTCAGTTTCTTTTAATCTTTTAGCTCCAAGAAAATCCTCTCAGCTTCGAGAAAACTTCTCTAATTAAAGTTTAAACCCAAAAGAGTCAAGAAATGCTAAAATCCTCTCATTTCCAGTGCTATCAGCATGGTTGATTCTAGGCGTGGGTGTGCGCCCCTTATAGTTATTAAAGCCGGAGACTTAACCTGCTGCAGCAATAGTGCAGGGAGTCTTTTGAACCGCCCATTGGGTCCCCCATGAGAACATAGCCTGGAATACAAGGACCAACTTCATCTTCCATGAATACTCGCCACCTTGTACAGTTTGAATAAAAAAAGAAAAATTTTTAACATCTTATTGGAGGGCTATATAAAAATCAAGGAAGAAGATAAGGAAATAACACATAAGCCATTCGAGAAAATGCCTTAGAAGGCAGAGTATTCCATTCCATTCTTTCTGAAAACTTTCACACTATTTATTACAATCACAGTCCATATTTATACACTTATAACAAGACAAATGATCTGATCATAAATTGAGCAAACGGTGTACAATCATTTAGTCAGTTACAAGAGAATCTTCTAGAGTGGGACAGATGGCATGGTTGTTTTGCTCTTGACAGCTATGCTGGAGTTTGTTAGGCGATCCATGGACTCCTTGTGCTCATGGGTGCCTTCTGTTGGATTGATGGCAGCAGGCTGATCTAGTGCTTCAATAGCCCCCCGCGATTCAAGCGACACCTGAGAGATGGTGAGGCTTGATCTTAGTAAATTAAAGCGCGCAGTGGAAAGAAGCTATGTGAAGATGTCCGCAATTTGGTCTTTGCTGGAAACAAAGGAGACCTTGAGTGTTTTTGCAGCAACTCTTTCCCGAACAAAGTGGTAGTCAAGTTCAACATGTTTGGTTCGAGAATGAAGAACCGAATTCATGGAAATGTAGGTGGCACCAAGGTTGTCACACCAAAGTGTTGGTGGATCGGACAAGAAGATGCCAAGCTCACCAAGTAGAGATTGCAGCCATAGAAGTTCGTAGGTAGTCTTAGCAACTGACTTGTACTCAGCTTCAGTGGACGATCTGGCAAACGCTGATTGTTTCTTAGAATCTCAAGATACCAATTGAGAACCAAAATAAACACAAAAGCCACCCGTGGATTTGCGATCGTCAGGACACCCGGCCCAGTCAACATCAGAAAAGGCAGTAAGAGTAAATGTAGAAGAGGTAGAAAAATGTAAACCAACTGAGATGTGAGACGTAAGTAGAGGAGAATCCATTTTACTGCTTGCCAATGTGGGATCCTAGGACAATGCATGTACTGACAGACTTTGTTGACAGCAAACGAAAGATCTGGATGGGTGAAGGAAAGGTACTCAAGCTACCTACAATGCTACGATAAAGTTGAGGATCCTCAAATGAAGATCCTTCAAAAGCCGTGAGCTTTGCAGAGGTGCACATGGGTGTGGAAACTGACTTAGAGTGATGCATATATGTACGTTTGAGTAGATCAGTAATATATTTTTCATTTGAGACAAAAATAGACTATCAGATGTTCTAGAAACTTCAATTCCTAAGAAATAGTGCAAATGCCCTAATTCTTTGACTGGAAAAGCAACATGCAGAGATGCAATTATTTGAGAAATAAAAGCTTGACTAGAACCAGTGACAATGATGTCATCAACGTAAATTAACATGTAAATGGTATCAGTGGAATTACGAAAAATAAACAAAGAAGAGTCAGATATGGAGGCAACAAAGCCAATAGACAGCAATTTGGAACTCAACTTGTAAAACCAAGCCCTAGGGGCTTGTTTAAGGCCATAGATGGACTTACGAAGTTTGCAGACATGTGATGGATGATATGGATTTGCGAACCCCGGCGGCTGATGCATGTAGACATCCTCCTCCAGATCACCATGGAGAACAGCATTCTGAACGTCCAACTGGTGTAATGGCCAAAATGATGACACAGCAAGGGATAAGAGAAGCCGAACAGTGACAGGCTTAATCACCGGGCTGTAAGTTTCCGAAAAGTCTATCCCGGCTTGCTAATGAAAACACTTCGCAACTAGGCGTGCCTTACGGCGTTCAAGAGTTCCATCAGCATGTCGTTTAGTCTTCAGTACCCACTTGCACTCGAGGACATTGAGAGAGGGGGAAGAAGGAACTAAATCCCATGTTTGGGTCGAGATAAGCGCATCAAACTCAGATGCCATAGCAGCACGCCACTCTGGGTATTTTGATGCTGCAGTGAAGCATGAAGGTTCTTCTGGGATAGCCAACGAAGTCGAGATAGTGAAATGAAGTGAGGGATTGAAAGTTGATTTGGGCGTGGGCCAGGGTAGAGTTCCATCTTTGCAAAGAAGAGGTCAATATATGTGATTCCGAGACCTGGTAACCATCGGATGACAGGATTGTATGGAGGAAGGCATGGGAGACGGCGCTGAGGAAGAATTGGAAGGGGATAAGCGAAGAGGAGATGATGCCCTAATGAGAGAAGAAAGAGATGGGCTTAGAGAGGTCGGACGAGTTGAATGGTTCGAAGGATTAATATTAGAAGTAGAGTCTGAGTGGGCAGTGTGTTCGGAAGAGTGAGTAGCAGTGGGCCTAGAGATATCTGGGGACATAGAGCTCGAAAAAGGAAAAGACAAAGGGCTTATACACTTTGGGCTTGAAGAAGGAGCAGGAGAAGACGGGTCCATGAGTGTATTTTTGGCAAACGGAAGTATAGTCTCGTGAAATTGCACATCACGAGATATATAGACACAGCCCGTGGGTGGATAGAGACACAAATATCCTTTGTGGTCTGAACTGTAGCCCATAAAAACACAAGGTTTAGATCTGAAATCCATTTTGTGACGGTTAAAGGGACACAAGTTAGGCCAACATTGACACCCAAAGACATGCAAAAATTTATAATCAGGATCTCGATGAAAAAGGAGTTGATAAGGCGATTTATTGTGAAGAACAGGAGTAGGCATACGGTTAATCAAGAAAACAGCCGTGGAAAAGGCATTGGCCCAATATTTGTGTGGGATTGACTCATGAGCCATAAGAGCAAGTCTAGTTTCTACAATGTGACGATGTCGGCGTTCTACAGTGCCATTTTGGGCATAAGAATACGGACATGTCACACGATGCAAAATTCCATTTGTTTGACAAATTTTTTGTAATGGTCTAAACTCACCGCCCCAATCAGTTTGTACAGAGGCAATATTGGAAGAAAAGAAATTGCGTACAAATTGAAGAAAGGCAACAAATATTTGGGAAACAGTAGACTTGGATTGCAAAGGAAATAACCAAATATATTTTGAATAATCATCAACTACAGAGAGATAGAATCGAGAGCCATTAGTTGACAATTCAAGAGCAGGTCCCTAGATATCTAAAAACAGAAGATAAAATGGCCTAGGTGATCGAGTAGGAGTGGGCGGATGAGGAAGAGAGTGGGATTTAGCTAAGGGACAGGCCGAACATATAGTTGACGATCTAGAGCTACTGACTGCAAGATTAAAATGCTTAATAGTAAAATTGGTGATGCGTGAGCTTGGATGGCCCAAACGATCATGCCAGTTGAATGAAGTAGTTCTTTCCCCGTGCATGGCCTGTGGAGAAACAGAGAGGGATGAAGGGGATACACCAGTTGGGAGTTCATAAAAGCCATTCCTAACATGGCCCTGGAGAAGCGGAGCCTGGGTGCGCAAATCCTTCACAAGAAAAAAATCAGAGTGAAATTCAAAAAATACAGAGTTATCAAGACAGAATTGACGAACTGAAAGTAGATTTTTAATAATCAAAGGCACATGAAGAAGCTTATGAAGTAAGAAATTACCAGATGAAGAAGCTAGACAGGTGAAACCAGTGTTTTGGATGGGTAGAGAACTGCCATCACCGAGGCTGACTTGATCGGAACCATTGTACGATGCAGCATCCAAGTTGAGGTTAGCAAAATCTGATGTAAAATGATTCATCGCTGCAGTATCAGGGAACCAAATATCGAAGGATGAGGCCATGGATGGTGCTGAGCTAAAATTAGCAGCAATGGATTGTGGAGGAGAGGCCTTAAAAGAGTGATTAAATTGGTGGTAGCAGTTTAGCGCTGAGTGTCCAGGCCTTTGACAAACTTGACACACAGATCCATTAGGGGCTCTATTCATGAATTGAGGAGGACGTCCACCACGATAACCACGTCCACGTCCCCTGCCTCGAAAGAAATTACCCCTACCACGACCTCCAGAGGAACTGGAATTTGTGTTCCGAACAGTGGAGTTTGCTGCAATGGAGGTGCCTAAAAGAAGAGAATTAGTTTGATGTGTGATGCGAGACTCATGATTCAATAGATAGCTAAACACTTGAGGGGTAGATAAAGGTTCCGAACACGTGGTGAGGGAAGTGACTAAGGATTCAAAGTCACTGCCAAGACCAGCTAGCAAGTAAGTAACAAAGTCAGAGCTAGGAAGAGGATGACCCACAGCACCCAAGGTGGATGCAAGAGCCATAGCTTTTTTAAAATAAGTTGTAATGGAATCAGACCCCTTCTTAAGTGTAGCTAATTGAAATTTTGTCTGCATAATGTGTGCAGAGGACTGTGCAGAGAGCATAGTCTCAAGAGTGTGCCAGACCTCGTGCGAGGTATTACAGTTTAAGACCTGTGCAAGAATACTATCTGAGAGAGAAGCATTGATGGTGGAAATTATCAATTGATCTTGCAAGACCCAGGTATGATGATCCGGATTTGATAGGTTGTTGACCACAGAGGGAGGTGGAGAATGAGAACCATCAACGAAACCGAATAGATGATGACCTTTGAGGAACGGCACTATTTGTGCCTTCTAGAGTAAGTAGTTTTCATGCGTGAGTTTTATATTGATGCAATTAGTGGAGGAATGAATGATAGTGAGACCGATAGAAGGTGGCGGGGAGGAGGCAGGAATAGCAGTGGTGTTTTCTGGAGTGGTCATTGTTGTAAAAACTAAAAAGACGTTAGTCCGTGGATGGCTCTAGATACCATATAAAAATCAAGGAAGAAGATAAGGAAATAGCACATAAGCCATTCGAGAAAATGCCTTAGAAGGCAGAGTATTCCATTCCATTCTTTCTAAAACTTTCACACTATTTATTACAGCCACAGTCCATATTTATACACTTATAACAAGACAAATGATCTGATCATAAATTGATCATACGGTGTACAATCATTTAGTCAGTTACAAGAGAATCTTCTAGAGTGGGACAGATGGCATGGTTGTTTTGCTCTTGACAGCTATGTTGGAGTTTGTTAGGCGATCCATGGACTCCTTGTGCTCATGGGTGCCTTCTGTTGGACTGATGGCAGCAGGCTGATCTAGTGCTTCAATAGGCTATGATGTTCAAGGTAAAAAAGAAAAGAATAAACGAGAAGAAGTAAAGAGAAGGAAGGAAAAGCAAAAAGTTTATTTGTTGGGTCAGTCGAATCGGGTTCGTGACTTGACAAAATGTTAAACAAAGGTTGGGAGTGCGTGGCTTGAGGTTTGGAGGACGGCAGAATTCTTTATGATCTTTTACCTTAATATCTTCTTTAATTCAAATAAATATAGATCGTATAATTTAGGCTATTTTGTTCCGAATGGCACAAAATTCTTTATCAGAAAATTCTAATACTAGTTAGTCCAAAAAGTTAAGAAACCACCACCGCTCCCTGCGATTAAATGATCCAAATCCCCTCAACATGCTCACCGATCAGCTTTTCTAATAGCCAACAAAGGGGCCATAAGAAAGTTAACTCGACAACTACAAGCATAATAATGAAAGAGAATTCATATTTACAAGATAGAAAATTCAAAGTAGACCCAATATTAAACAAAGGTTGAAAATATCAAAACTGTGCAGTAAAACTTCTAAAAATGGTCCAACTACTAGCCGCCAATATTGGTCCATCTATCAATGCCAAAATAAAAATAAAAAATAAAAAATAAACCCTCACTTTCAAAATGGAGGGCACCTTCGACCCTACCAACTGTTGGAATATAGAAAATCACATAGAAAAATTAGAACTAAAATCTCTAGAAGCTAAGCAGAAAGCTTCATCTGAAAATTGTAAATAAACAGTTAAGTTGGTTAAGTCTGTTATAGTTATGCTTGGGTAAATGAAGTGTATAAATAGACCCTTTGTACAGTCTTTTAAGATCACGAAAGTAATGAGAATATACAAGTTTTCATGTAGTCCTCAGTTTTTCATGTTTTACACGTTACAGAATTTTACATGGTATCAGAAGAGTAAAGAAAAGTCTTCCGCTGAAATCTTTCATTCTTCTTGCTTCTTGATTTCTTTTTCTCTAGTTTCTTGCTTCTATGGCAAACTCTGAAACACCTTCTGAAAATTCTTCTGAGAGAGCTTCTATGGCTAATCCTCCTATGTCGAATCCTTGTGATGATTCCTTGAGCCAGTACTATCTTCATCCTTCTGACAATCCAGGAGCACTTCTCGTGTCTGAAATCTTTACAGGTGAGAACTATATTGCATGGAGTCGATCGATTGCAATTGCACTCACTGTCAAGAATAAAATCTCCTTTATTGATGAAACTCTACTTCAACCTAGAATTGATACTGATTCTAGACTTCGAATTGCTTGGCTAAGAGCAAATAATCTAGTGCTCTCATGGTTAATGAACTCAATTTCCAAAGAAATTCATGGCAGCCTTCTTTATTTTACAACTGCTTTGGACATTTGGGAGGAACTAAAGACAAGATATCTTAGAAGTGATGGTTCGAGAGTTTTCTCTCTGGAAAAATCTCTCAGTTCCATTTCTCAAGGTTCTAAAAATGTTAATGAGTATTTCAGTGAGTTTAAAGCCTTGTGGGATGAATATATCAGTTATCGACCTATTCCAAGTTGTAAATGTGGAAATCTTGGTAGGTGCACATGCAATATTCTCAAGAATCTCACAGATTGACAACAGTTTGATTATGTGATAAAATTCTTGGTTGGATTACATTATTCATACTCAGCCATCAGAAGTCAATTACTCCTTCAATCCCCTCTACCATCAATGAGCAAAGTATTTTCTTTATTACTACAAGAAGAAAGTCAAATGTCTCTGTCTAACAGTGTTGGAATTTCCTTGGATTATCATGCCATGTTTGCTACTCAAACTCAAAGACAATCATTTGCTGGTGCTAGATACACGAAGCAAAAAGGGAAAACAGATTTGGTCTGTTCTCATTGTGGCTATTCTGGCCATCTTGCAGACAAATGTTTTCAACTCATTGGATATCCTCCTGGATGGAAAGGTCCTAAAGGGAAAAGATCTCTCAATGTGCAATATGGAAATTCATCATATGTACAACCCATTGCAAACAATGTATCTTCATTAGAACAAAATTCAAGTATTTCCAATATGATATTTTCTCAAGAGCAAATAAAAAATCTGCTTACCCTAGCAAATAGCCCATCCAATTCCAATATTAATACTAATTCCACGGCTAATGTTGTCTCCACTTCAGGTATATCTTCTTCTTCAGCTAATAATGTTTCTCTTTCAAAGAATTCATATACTTGGATTCTTGACACAGGAGCAACAGATCATATGATCTGTTCTCCCCATCTTTTTGATTCCAAAAACTTACTTAGCAAACCTTCTAAAGTCCATTTACCGAATGGACAATCTGTTCCCATCATTTTCTCTGTAAATGTTAAACTTTCTCCTGATATAACCCTCCAAAATGCACTGTTTGTTCCTTCTTTCAATATCAATCTGATTTCTACTTTAAGATTGACTAAAGATAATTCTATTGGATTGTTCTTCATTCAATCCAAATGCATTTTGCAGGACTTGAGCAAATGGATGATGATTGGGCTTGCTGAAGTCAAATCTGGTTGATCCCACTTATCTTTTCCTGCTTTAAATAAAAGAGAAATGCCTGATCTGATTAGTTCTTCCTCTACTGCCTTAGTTCAATCATGTAATAGCAATCCTCATATATGGCATCTTAGATTAGGGCATGTTCCATCTGCAAGATTACAGAAAATTAGTAATCTTGATCCTTCTGTAAAAGTTCCACAAAATCATGTATGTGAAGTATGTCCCTTAGCTAGACAAAAGAAGCTTCCCTATCTTGTATCAACAGTCAATCAAATAAAATTTTTCAGTTAGTTCATGTTGACATTTTGGGTCCCTTTTCTACAGTTTCTTATTCTGGATATAGCTATTTTCTTACAATCATAGATGACCATAGTCGTTTTACATGGCTATATCTCATGAAAGCAAAATCTGATACAAGATCTATACTTACCAGCTTCATCAAATATGCTCAAACTCAATTCAATACAAATATTCAAACTCTACAAACAGATAATGGTCAGGAATTTAACATGCCTCTTTTCTATCAAGAGCATGGAATAATACATCAATTATCATGTGTTGAATCTCCATAGCAAAATGGTAGGGTTGAAAGAAAGCACCAACACCTACTAAATGTTGCTAGAGCCCTTCTATTTCAAAGCAATTTACCTCTATCTTATTGGATAGATTTTGTTCTGACAGCTACCCATCTTATTAATCATACCCCTACTTCAATCTTAAATAATCAATCACCATATTACATCTTATTCCATAAACAACCAACTTACAAATACCTCAAAGTATTTGGATGTTTGTGTTTTGCAAGCACACTTAAAAAATAATCGAGGGAAGTTTTCACCTAAAGCTTCCAAATGCATCTTTTTTGGTTATCCACCAAATGTAAAAGGATACAAAGTGCTTGATATACTTACTCTCAAAACCTCCATATCCAGAAATGTCATATTTCATGAATCCATCTTTCCATCTATTCCTAATTCTATCCATATCCCATTTGTCTTTCCAAATTCTCCTTAAATATATGATTGTCCTACTACAGAAAATTCTTCTTCATCTTCTACAGAAAATTCTCATTCACCTTCTACAGAAAACTATGCTTCACCTTCTACAGAAAATTCTGCTTCATTACCATCTTATAATATTACAAATCTGAGAAGATTTGAAAGAACTAGGCATTCTTCTCAATACTTGCAGAATTATTATTGTGGTAATTTGATTAAAAGTTCTTCAGCAGTTCATGAACCTCCTGGCTATCCTTCTTCAGGTAAACCTTATTCAATTCTATCTTTCATTTCTGATTCTAAGCGTTCCAACAATCCCAAAGCTTTTGTTCATGCTGTCTCTTCTATATCTGAACCAAGAACCTTGAAACAAGCAATCTCACACCCTCAATGGCAACAAGCCATGGCAGATGAGATTAAAGCTCTTGAAACTAATAAAACTTGGGAACTTGCAATTTTACCTCCTAACAAAAAAACAATAGGTTGCAAATGGGTTTATCGCATAAAATTTAAAGTTGATGGCACATTGGATAGATATAAAGCTAGATTGGTAGCAAAGGGCTACACTCAACAAGAGGGGCTTGATTTCTTTGATACCTTTTCACCTGTTGCTAGAATGACAACAGTGAGAATGTTACTAGCCGTAGCCGCATCAAACAATTGGTATTTACATCAACTTGATGTAAATAATGCTTTTTTGCATGGAGACTTAAATGAAGAGGTATATATGCAGCTACCACCTGGTTTCTCTACACCTAATGACCCTCGAGTATGCAAACTCAAAAAGAGTTTACATGGCCTAAAGCAGGCCTTAAGGCAGTGGTTTTCAATGCTGTCCACTTCACTACTTCAATTTGGTTTCACTCAAGGAAAGTCAGATTCATCTCTTTTTATCAAGAAAACTGAAAATAGTTTCATTGCTCTATTGATATATGTTGATGATGTCATTGTTGCTTCCACCAACTTAGAGCTTATATCTGTTGTGAAGGATTTTTTGCATAAATCTTTTACAATAAAAGACTTGGGTGAATTAAAGTATTTCTTGGGGATTGAGGTAGCTAGGTCAGCCAAAGGCATTGCTCTATGTCAAAGAAAGTATGCCCTTGATATTCTACAAGATAGTGGTTTTTCTGGATGCAAACTAACTGCTTTTCCTATGGAATCAACCTTGAAATTGACTGCAAATGACTCATCAGACCCTCTATCTGATCCAGCATCTTATAGAAGACTAGCGGGTCGATTGTTGTATCTAACAACTACTAGACCTGATCTTGCTTATTCAGTACAGACATTGAGTCAATTTATGGCCAATCCTAGCACCTCACATCTCAAGGCAACAGAGAGAGTTCTCAGATACATCAAGGCAACACCAGGCCAGGGGATTTTCTTATCTGCCAAGCCTCCACTACATCTAAAGGCTTACTCAGACAGTGATTGGGGTGGCTGCATTGATACCAGAAAGAGTGTCACTGGTTTTACAATATTTCTAGGAGATTCTCTCATCTCTTGGAAATAAAAAAAACAACCCACAATCAATAGGTCCTCTGCAGAGTTTGAATATCGAGCATTGGCATCAACTACTTGTGAACTTCAATGGTTAAATTACCTGCTGTCTGATTTAAACATTGAACATACTCAAGCTGCACTATCATACACAGATAGTAAACCTGCCTCTGAGATTGCATCAAACCCAGTACACCACAAGAGGACAAAGAATATCCAATTGGACTGCCATTTAGTTCAAGAAAAGCTGCAGGAAGGTCTTATAAAGATCATCCGCATTCCTTCCAGATTCCAAATAGCAGATACATTAACTAAGCCTTTCAGATCTCTCAATTTTCATCACCTTATTTGCAAGATGGGAATGATTAATATACATGCTCATCTTAAGGGGAGGTGTTGGAATTTAGAAAATCATATAGAAAAATTAGAATTAAAATCTCTAGAAGCCAAACAGAAAGCTTCATCTGAAAATTGTAAATAAACAGTTAAGTTGGTTAAGTCTGTTATAGTTATGCTTGGGTAAATTAAGCATATAAATAAGCCCTTTGTACAGTCTTTTAAGATCACGAAAGTAATGAGAATATACAAGTTTTCATGCAATCCTCTGTTTTTCATGTTTTACACGTTATAGAATTTTATACCAACCTTTGCACATAAATCCGAAACTTTTAGCCCCTCTTCAAGCCACTTCCCAAAAACAATCAAGTATGGTAACAGCCGAACTATTTAAAATCAAGAAACTAAGAAAAAAAGTTCAAAGAAACAAGTTATCTCCATTTACAATGGGTGTCGAGACTTCAATTTTCTAGCGAGCTGACCGGAAAATATTATCGGAATGAAGCTAGTGGTAGTTGGAAGTGATGATCGGACAATAGATCAAGAGATAGAATCCAAAGATCGGGATGCCTAAAAACCGAGAGCAGTGTGGATGAGAGAGAGAGTGGAGGGGCTCAGCCGTGGGAGTGGGGTGACTTAGTTTCACGAATCGGGAATGGGAGTGAGAGAGAGAGAGTTACGAGATGAAGGGGAGAATGGAGAGAAGAAACTGGAGTTTGGTTCTCGTGTCATTCCCTGTAGTCTTCCCGCGTGTTTGCTTGGATTGAGAAACTATTATTTTAATATTTGTTGAAGCTATTATAGTCTTCCATATTTGGTGAATGAATGTAGCTGAAATCTAAATTATTTTAGCAATGTCCAATCTAATGTAGGGTCTTTTTGGCACATATTATCTAAATTTTAGCCATATTTAAACTTTCCCCTACACCTCACCCCGCATATATATATATATATATATATATATATATTAAAAAAAATCCCATAGACAAAACGACAACGTTCACTAACAAAACGTTGTCGTTTTGTCTATGGGTTTTTTTTTTTTAAACACCCCAGACAAAACGACGTCGTTATAATGACAAAACGGCGCCTTTTCATCTGGGTAAATAAATTAACCCACCTCCTCCCGCGACTCTCCTCCCCTTCTCAGTTCTCTGTCTTTCTCAGACTCTCACGTTGCACTCTCACTCTCAGTTCTCTCTCAGTCTATCTCTGTAAAATCTTCGTTGCTCTCTATGGCCGTCTTTGTCGCCATCACCGTCGTATCATCTTCGCCGAAGGTAAGCCACAAATCCGAACCTCTTAACTTACGTATTTTTTTATTTTTTATTTTTGAGTTATGGAGATTAAAGGTGATTAAATAGAGATGAACGATGGGATTTGTAAACTATGTGCTATGGAGAATCTTGATTTTGCATGTGATTTGAGAATGCGATGTGATTTGTGAAATTGTGCATGTGCATTGGTTTCAAATTGGAACCCTAAATTAATTTAGGGGTTTCAATCTTTAAATTACTAGGTTGCTTAAATTGTTGTGTGGTCATATTGCATTTTAAACTATTTTTTAAATTCTTAGACTGTTTTTATTCAAATTTTGTAAATGAATAGGTAGATCAATGAAAATTTGTGCGCATGAAAAAAAAAATTTTGAGATGTTATTAATTATATACTTGGGTGTTGAATCTCAGAAATATTTGTGTGCGTGGGTGTGTGTATAATCTAAATAGACTGCATATACTCAAACGACTTAAAAGTGAAGTTATTTTAATTTATAAAATTAAAGTTGATCATTTAATATGCCAACCTGAAGAAAAATCCTTACTTTGTCTCTATCTATAAAGGAAGTAAAGTAGGCGTAGTACTATATATATTAACCTCATGAAATATATATATATATATATATATATATATATATATCACCTATATATATATATATATAACTACTCATGAATCAATTTGGTATCTTTTACTGTATCGCATAATGATCATGCATGATCGAAATGCATGTGGTCTTATTTGGAGAGAATATTAAATTATAGGTAAATAAAGTGTAACAAGCTAAATAACATTAGCCAAAAGTCCAGTTCCTTTCCTGTTTTAGTTCAGCAAAACACGTACAGCTGGTGTATAATTATATATATGACCCCCACATGTCATAAAAGTTGATTTTTTTAAAGTCTGAGTTAATTAAAAAGTTATATGCACACATATATGCTAAAAGAAATTCCATCATTTCCTTTTTTTTTTTACTTTGAGGCCCCTTCATATGCTTGGATGTCAATATCACCTCAACTTATTTCAAACCAATTATTGATCTATATTTAATGTTAGCTTTCTCATTGCAAGAATCAGTTTCTTTGAATCTTTTGGTCTTCCATCATCATCATGTTGCATCATCATGTTCAATGGTTTTAATTGTTTGAACTTGGTGTGATGTTGCTTCTTCAAATTGTAGTGCTAGCTCTCCTACCCCTACCCCTACACCTATCCTTATGGACCCCTCCATGCAGCTATCAGGCCTGCCCCTTGCCCCCACAAAGTAAAAAACATATTTCTATAGTATTGACCCACTTTATTAAAATAGAGGGTGGTGACCCAGATAACCCCCAAACTAAGTATAGCTATTATGGTAAAGTGTATGAATGTCACTATAGGAGACATGATACATCTCAATTAAAGGTACACTTAGAAGAACAATGCAAGAAAAGTCTAATATTAAAATCTTTACAAGAGAAGAGTCAATCTAGACTAGAGATTGAACTTAAAAAAATGGCGGATGGGAGTATGATCCCTAGGAGTGTAGGAGACACCTAGCTCATATGGTCATCATAGATAAGTTACATTTTCAGTTTGTGGAGGGGAAAGGGTTCCAAGCATATTCTAAGTACTTGGAACCTAAGTTTAATCTTCATTCTCGCCACATGGTGGCAAAAGATATAAAGAAACAATACATGTCAAAGAAAGAGTTGTTAAGGGGCCAATTGGCAGGTCAAATGGTTTGCCTCACCACCGATATTTGGACTTCGATCTAAAATTTTAATTATATGTCTTTGACTGCACATTTTGTTGATTATGATTGGACATTACATAAAAAATTTAGAGTTTTGTCAAATTTTCGATCACAAGGGTGAGACGATTAGGAGAGTCTTGGAGGCCACGATAAAGGAGTGTGGATTAGCACGAGTGGTGACTGTTACACTTGATAATACCTCGTCTAACGATGTCGCATTATGATATCTTAAGACCTATCTTAGAGAGGCAAATAAGACAATCAAAGGTGGTGAATGTTTACATGTCAGATGTGCTGCACATATTCTGAATCTTATTATGACTGATGGTTTGAAAGATCTTGATGATTCGATTGCCCGAGTTAGAGTTGTTGTGAGATTTGTGAGATCTTCTCCGGCTAGATTGGATAAATTCAAGGTTGATGTGAAGTCTGCGGGCATAACATCAAAGAATGACCTATGTACTGATGTTCTTACAAGATGGAACTCAACCTTCTTGATGTTGGAGGCGGCCCAAGAATATCAGTCAGCCTTTACATTATTGGGTGATGAAGACATTCAATATGTCAGATATTTTGATAAGCATGAGAGATTGGGGAAACCTATTGATGATGGTTGGGAGGTGGTTGCTACTTTTGTAGATTTTTTTAGGTTTTTCTATGAGATTACAACGAAGCTATCTAGCTCTTTGTACCCTGCATCCCCTCATTTATGTCAATAAATATGTAAGGTAAGAGAATAATTGGATGACATGTGCGCGAATGATCATATTAGGATGCGAGAGATTACATTGATGATAAGGGTGAAGTATGATAAGTATTGAGGAGATTTCAGTAGGTGTAATATTTTATTGTATGTGGTTGTTGTTTTTAACCCCCAATTTGAGATTGATGGCATGGTATACGGATTGGAAATTGCGCACGAGAATGCATGGGTGGAGCTTATTGCGGCAAGGGTTAAGGAAGCCCTTATTAGATTGTTTGATGAGTTTACAGTTTTTAGGGGTGGTAATATTCTGACACGTACATCTACCCCCCACCTCCTCCAGAAGCCAGGGTTGAGAAAAAGCATAGGTTGGACTGGGGTGAGAGGTTGGAGCACAACCTGATAGTCTGTCATTCTACAGAAGCTTAATTGGAGTTAGACAGATACTTGGCAGCGAAGCCTCAACCATTTGCACGAGACTTTGATATATTAGCTTTGTGGAAGAGTCATGCCGTGAAGTATCTCATCCTTGGAGAGATAGCTCACAGTATTTTGGCCATCCCTATTAGTATCGTAGCCTTAGAGTCGGCCTTTAGCATCGAATGTCGCATATTGGACCCATTCCGGAATTCATTATCTACCACTATGAATGCATTGATTTGCACGCACAATTAAATCAAGGGAACCCCAATTCATATTTCGGATGTACTTTCAAGAGGCCGACGATGAGGAGAGTGGTGATCAGCCTAGATCTGGACCATCTGATAATCATGAATTTCGTTTTATTATTTCAATTTATTTATATTCATTTAATCGGTATTAATTTCAAATTTAATTGTTGTAGCGATACATAAGACAACATCTAAGAATAGCTCCGCTGCAGCATGACTTCATGTGTATTGGACCCACCATTGCCATCCATCATTGGTTTGCAAAATTTGTCCCTTAATATTTTTTGTATTTATATTTTATATAATTTTTTGTATCTAATTATTTTGCTTGTAATTTTTTTAGCTTTTATAATCTCAATGTCACATGCTAAATCCTAATCCTAACTTCCCAAGGTCTCAATTATTACTCTCATCTTGATCCCAAACTCATCTTTGTTAGTACTTTTAATGTTTTTAATTTTTACATTTCTAATATATGTTTTTATTTTTATTTTTTGTTTCATGTTTATGAATCTAATTTGTTTTTCTTTTAAATTATTAATATTTTAGGTTTTATGCTCTCGATTCTCACAGTCTTATAGCAGTCAGCACAACTCACTTTTCTACTACTATGGTCACCCCAAATTTCATTGAAGAATGAAATGTTATTCTTTTGTTAATTTAGTTAAATAGTGCTACAATAGTACAATTTATAATATTTTTAAATGAATTTGTATTTTAATTTTGTACTAATTTTCTCGTAATTATCATTGTAATATACTAATAGCTTAGGTATTATTATTAGTTAAAAGTTGCAACTTAGTAATATATAATTAATAATTTTTCTTCTTGTAAATAATTTTTGGTTATTTTTATTACTAAAATTTGTATTTTTTTAATTTTGCCCAAAAATGGCCCAGAATCTTTATTAGGCCCGTGGCCCATTCATGTGGGCGGGGGGACGGACGGCAGAGGTGTCCGCCCCCTCACCTTGGAACCGGACGGGGTAACACGCCCCTGCACATGCAGGGGTGGGGGGCGGGGAGGGGGCTACCCCACCCCATAGAAGGCGGGTAGCACCCCTAATGAGGATGCTTTTAAAGGCGAAGCAAAGGTGCTAGAAAGAGAGGGAGTGATTGTGAGAAAAGAAAATTCTTGTATTTTAATAGAATATTATAAACTTCCTTCTTAATAAAATATCTTTCATCATTGTAGATATAGGTACAATGCAGAATTACGTAAATTTTATATTGTGAGATTGTTTTCTTTAATTTTCTTCACTATTCTTGAGTTATATTCTCCCCAAGATCCATGTTTCCAGATCTCATGTTTAATAACCACTCCATCACAATGCAGTCATGCCCTATATTCGGTTAAACATCTTCTCATGACATTTAGTAAAACACATATAGATTATGAGTAATGTTAAATACAGTTTTAAAGTATGTAAGTTATTCGCATTTATTTTTTTAAAAAAAAAAATTGGGTTTACTATTAAAAAATAATTTTTCTCTTATTAGATATAATTTTAAGGTTTTTAAGTCTCACGCGCTCATTTTGAAATAAATATGAATTTACTATTTAAAAAAAAATTATGTAGATCCTAGATTTATCCACTTTTTTAATGAAAATGTGCAGGAATTGCATACTTTACGACAACAAATATAATTTCCCATATATTATTTTGATTATTCTCTTTTTAACCCACTAAATTTTATAAATAAACACTCGTTGTTATTTAAATGAAATAAATACAATCCATTTCAAATTAACTAAAAGGATGAATTATCATTTAACTGTAATATAAACCATACTATTAAAAATAAAAACAATAATAACAGTAATATGATCTTCCAACAAATACTTTGAGAGGGAACTATATATAGGATTAATTATTCTTTAATCTCAATATTTTATATTTGAAAGACTGGCATTTGTTTATATGCAGTTATCTATCTGTTATGTATGAGTTTAATTAATAATAATGGCATTTTATTATTTTTATTAATTTTAATAAATCTATTTAATTATTAACTCATCTAAAATAACATAAATATATAAAGTTCTGCGTTTAAAATTGCAATTATCCATTTGAGATCATTTCTGAATGTTTTGGTTAAAATTAGATATAGATTATCACATTTAATCCCACTGCGAGTATGTACTCATTTCCCTTTGGAGTTCTTCTATTGAACTTATTGAAGAGTTTGGGGAGAGGAGTTCCTCTTTGGAACAGACCGTCCCTTGCTAAGCCATCAACAGCATCCAATAAAAGTGATCCAATAAAAGTGATCCACGTAAGCAAGCCCACACAAAAACCATAAGGATCAATACACTAGATGAAATCTTTATTTCTACAAAATGCACAAAACCACAGCTCGACCTCATGGTGCAATGAGAATCAACTCTAAGTTCCTTTTCTCCACCACCCTCCGTAAGTAAACATGAAGGGATTCAGTGCCTACGCTTTTTTGCTTGGCTATCACTCTTCCTTTTCTTACAAAACCATCTTTGATTTGGACAAAGTTGCTGGCTTCATTTGCCCATCCAAGCATAGCTCTTGCTCAAATGCCATCATACACATGGCAAGAAATGAAATGGCGACACCTAGTTCGATTTTTTTGCAAAAGCTTTCAATTTGGTTTGCGTCTGCTTTCGATTGCCAAGATTACCTTCGTCCATTCCATTGTTTAGTTTGATTCTTTTTTTCTTTTTTCTTTTTTTTCTTTTTTTGAATTTTTGGGAAAAAATATGATGTTGTCGAAAGTTGAAGTTGGGAAGAAGGTTGGTGATGATTGGAAACTGCTGAATGAGATTGGTGTGTTGGTTTCATGCAAGAGGATGGGATGGTGGGTTTCATGCGAGAAGATGGGAGACGGGAGATGGGGGTGAGGCGTGGGTTCCATGGAGTTTCTGCTAGTCTGCAGGCACATGAGAACTAAAATGGGAAGTCTATTTGTCATTCACCCATTGGAGGGCTGTTGTTTGGGGTTTATTAGACGGGCCGGTCTAAAGATTTTCTCTGGGGAGAGAAAGAGAGAGGCACCTATGGGAAGTATAGGTTGCATCAACTAGGCATGCGAAATCACATGTCATACTTAACAAGTAAGGGGTTGTTTGGATACAAGAATACTCTCCGCTCATTGTATATTATCTCATCTAACTATTATAGCTTTCACAAACTCCAACACAAAATATAATAATGTTATGGGCTGGGAAGGGTTGCTGGAGTGGAAGGGTTGCAGTCTGCGTAGGGGTTATGGCAATGGGCAAGGTGTTGGTGGATGGAGGTGGTTTTTTGTGTTTGAAGACAAAAAGGAAGGTAGTTAATGCTGCAAAGGGAAGGTGATAAGTGTTAGTTGTATTCGAAGAACAGACTTGGAACGATGTCGTATTATATAGAATTAGTTAGTTGTTTCTTTAGTAGAACGTTGTCGTTTAGCACTTTTCCTTCTTATTAACTGTAACGCAGTCGTTTCTTAATTACTAAAAGTGCAAGGGATGTTGTTGAACAATGTCGTTTCATATGAATACTCATTATGAATAAAGATGGTTGGAGGGAAAAGCTACCAACCGAAAAGTACATTCAACAACTGGATTCTTCTTCTTCTCTCATATATCATTCTCTCTTCTTCTCATATCTCTGGAGAGTGACTCTCTCGAAGTAGTCAGTTTGGGTCCATTACAGTTGGTATCAGCCATGGCAGAAGGAACAGGATCGTATGCTCAAATAGTTGATTCAATGAATCACTTGCAGCAACAATAGGAACGACAACAAAAAAACAACTGCAAGAGGCAGCACGATTGGAAAGGGAAACACAAGATAAAAAGTTTTAGGAGGTTTTACAACAAATCTCAAAGATTTCTTGTCAAGATTATGAGGATCCTGGTAATAGACGTCGAGATAATCAAGATCAACAAACCCTGCACAGAAATGAAGATATGGAGGATGACACGGGAGAAGTGCACCACAGAGAACTTGTGGACAAAGGTTTTGTAAGAGGAATTAAACTAGATTTTCCTAGGTTTCGTGGTGGTAATCCATCACCATGGATTTATCGTGCGAATCAGTACTTTCTATATCACCAGGTCCCTCCTGGCCAACGTATTTTCATTGCTTCTTTCCATATGGATGATGAAGCTCTAGTCTGGTTCCAAGATGCCAGTGAGACAGGAACCTTTCATTCTTGGGAGGACTTCATCAAATTGTTCAGATCTGTTTTGGATCTACTCCAAACGATGATCCTATGGAGTCACTTACTCGACTCAACCAGGTTAGTACAATTAATGATTACAAAGCTGAATTTGAGATTCTTTCCAATCATATTAAAGGCTTGTCTGAGAAAAATAAGTTGAGCTATTTTTTGAGTGGCCTATGTGATGAGATTAGATTACCTGTTAGGATGCTGAATTCTTCATCTTTGAATGATACTTTTGGCTTAGCCAAAATTCAAGAAAAATATGTGGTGAGTATAAGGAAACCTTGGAGAAATTCACTTACTGATTCGAGTAAGTTTAGTCCAGAGTTGAGTCTGTTAATGCCTCGGCAAACTCCTTCAATTTTAGGAGCACCGAGAGTTTCACCTTTAGCTAGGCTTCCTTATCATAAGGTTTCTGAGTCTCAAATGGTGGAAAGGCGTAAAAGATGCCTTTGTTATTTCTGTGATGATAAATGGCAACCAGGTCATAAATGTGCAAGACCAAAACTATTCTTACTAAAAGGTATGGAATTTGGTGAGTCAAGTGGTGAAGAAAATACTGATGTTATTGGTGAGGTGGTTGTTGAACCTGTGGAAGTTGAAGCTGAGATGGCTTCTATTTCATTACAGTCTATGGTAGGTGGAGGAGTACCTAAGGCCATGAGACTTATTGCTTATATTGGTAAGAAGAAGTTGGTAATTTTAATTGACACTGGCAGTACACATAATTTTGTGGACACTGTAGTTGCTGCTCGATGTAAATTGCATGTGCAACTTGGCTAGGCTATTAGTGTTAAAGTGGCTAATGGTTAGCTCATTGATAGTACTGGGAAATGTGTGGTTGTGCCTTTGTCGATTCAGGGCATACCTTTCACAGTTGATTTTTTTACACTTCCTTCGGGAGAATGTGATGCAGTTCTTGGCATACAATAGTTATCTACATTGAGTCCTATTCTCTGGGACTTTGTCAATATGAGTATGCATTTTAAGTGTGATAGCCAGAAGGTTTCCTTAAAAGGTTTGACAGTATCTCAGTCAAATCTTATTGATGGCAATGAGTCCTTTGAGACTTTTGGTTGTGGAAGTAAGGGAATTTTTCTGCAGATAGTTGTTGTAGCTCCATTGAACCTTCATCAATGCAGGATGAACAAGTGCAGCAGCTTTTACAGCAGTATAAGGAAGTTTTTAATGAAACTACTAGATTGCCACCCAATAGGTTTCATGATCACAAGATTAATTTGAAACAGGAAACTTCTGCTACCAGTGTTAGGCCCTATAGATATACATTTTATCATAAAACAGAAATTGAAAAAATTGTTAAGGAGCTCTTGAATTCTGGGGTTATTAGGCCAAGTCAATCACCTTTCTCTTCTCCTATTTTGCTAGTCAGGAAGTCTGATGGCACGTGGAGAATGTGCATTGATTATAAGGCCTTAAATGAAGCCACTATTAAAGACAAATATCCTATTCATGTTGTGGATGAGCTCTTAGATGAACTTTCAGGTTCTACAATTTTTTTTAAATTGGATCTTAGGGCAGGTTATCATCATATACGCATGAGGGATGAGGATGTTCATAAGACTACATTCAGAACTCATGAAGGGCATTATGAATTTCTTGTAATGTCATTTGGTCCTACTAATGCCCCTTCAACATTTCAAGGCCTCATGAATGAAGTTTTCGAGCCATTCCTTAGACAGTTTGTCATTGTTTTCTTTGATGACATACTAGTTTACAGTAGGGACATGTCATCTCATTTGGATCATCTCTCTACTATTTTGCAAACTTTACAGCATCATCAATTTTATGCCAAACAGGCGAAGTGTAAATTTGCATGTCAAGAAATAGAATATTTGGGCCATTTGATTTCAAAGGAAGGAGTGAGGGAGACCCTAAAAAGTTGGAGTCTATGGTTACTTGGCCAATACCTAAAAACCTAAAGTCATTAAGGGGTTTTTTAGGCTTGACAGGTTACTATAGAAAATTCATTAGGGGCTATGGTCAGATTGCTGCCCCTTTGACTTCTTTGTTAAAAAAAGATGTTTTTGTTTGGACAAATTCTGCTACTAAGTCTTTTAATGATTTGAAAGTTGTTGTCACTAGCCCTCCTGTTCTTGCCTTGCCTGACTTCACCAAAACATTTGTCATTGAATGTGATGCTTGTGCAACCGGTATAGGAGTAGTTTTGATGCAAGACCAAAGGCCCTTAGCCTTTTTCAGTCAAGCTTTGAAAGGGAAAAATTTAACTCTTTCCACTTATGAAAAAGAGTTTCTAGCCTTAGTGCTAGTTGTTAAGAAGTGGAGGCCATATCTTTTAGGAAGTGCTTTTGTGATCAAAACTGATCACCATAACCTTAAATATTTGCTTGAGCAAAAGATTGGCACTTGCTCAGCAAAGTTGGCTTTCTAAGCTCCTTGGTTATGAGTTTACTATTGAGTATAAACAAGGTGTGGAGAACAAGGTGGCTGATGCCTTGTCTCGTAAAGATCATGTTGATGAGCTTGGAGAGTTGGCAGCCTTATCATTTCCTACACCAACATGGCTCTCAGAATTAAAAGCAGCTTATGATGCAAATCAGGATGTGCACAAACTAATTACTGCATTGCAGTTTGATCCTACTTCTAATTCTTCATTCAAACTAAGATATGGCATTTTGTTTAAGAAAGACAGAATTTATGTGCCTGACTCTCTGCCCTTGAAGCAACAAATTTTGAATTACTTACACTCTAGTCCTGCTGCTGGTCATTCTGGTTTTCACAAATGTTTACACAGAGCTAGAGTGGATTTTTATTGGCCTGGTCTCAAGCATGATGTCAAGCAATTTATTCGTGAATGTGAAGCTTGCCAAAGAAATAAGATCCAAAATCTCCTCCCAGCTGGTTTTTTACAGCCCTTACCTATTCCTGAGCAAATATGGACTGACCTCTCAATGGATTTTGTTAAGGGTTTGCCCATTTCTAAGGGGTAATACGTTATTATGGTTGTGGTGGACAGGTTGTCAAAACATGCTCATTTTATGTCCTTGAAACATCCATTCACAGCTGCTCAAGTGGCTTCACTATTCTTCAACAATGTTTTTAAACTGCATGGTTTACCTAAAACCATTGTTTCTGATCGTGGCTCAACATTTACCAGGTCCTTTTGGAAAGAACTTTTCAGATTGCAAGGGGTTAATCTTTCTTACTCTTTAGCATATCACCCTCAAACTGATGGCCAAATAGAAGCTGTAAACAAGTGCCTTGAACACTTTCTGAGATCTTTTTCTGGTGATAAACCAAAGTTATTGGGAGATTGGCTTTCTTTGGCTGAGTGGTGGTATAATTCCACCTTTCATACTTCCACAAAGATGACTCCCTTCGAAGTTGTTTATGGGACTCCTCCAATTAGGCTTCAAGCCTACATTCCTAGTTTAACTGCAAATCAGTCAGCGGACCAATTATTACAGACTCGAGAGCAAATTTTGGTAACACTTAAGTATCTCTTGCTCAAGATAGAATGAAGTATTATTATGACAAGCGCAGGATTGATAGAGAATTCTCAGTGGGTGATTGGGTTTATCTTAAACTTCAACCTTATAAGCAGCAATCTGTGGCAGTTAGGAGGAATCTTAAGCTTTCACCTCGCTATTTTAGGCCATTTCAGATTACTCACAGAATTGGCAGTGGCACATCGATTATGTTTCCCTCAGATTCACTCTTGCATCCGGTTTTTCATGTTTCTGTGTTGAAGAAAAAGATTGGAGACCAGCTCACACCTTTCTCTTCCCTGCCTCTAGTTGACTTACAAGGAGAGTTAAGGCCTCAACCTAAGAAAATTTTGGAGCGTAGGAGTATTAAAAGGGACAACGGAGCTATGGTAGAAGTCTTGATCCAATGGGAAGGTGCTGGAATGGAAGACTCAACATGGTTATTGGAAGTTTCGGCAACAATTTCCCCACCTTGTGGGCAAGGTGCTTTAAAGGGAGAGGGTGTGTTATGGGCTGGGAAGGGTTGCTAGAGTGGAAGGGTTACAGTCTGCGTAGGGGTTATGGCAGTGGGCAAGGTGTTGGTGGATGGAGGTGGTTCTGTGTGTTTGAAGACAAAAGGAAGGCGGTTAATGCTGCAAAGGGAAGGTGATGGTTGTTAGTTGTATTCGAAGAACATATTTGGAACGATGTCGTATTATATAGAATTAGTTAGTTGTTTCTTTAGTAGAACGTTGTCGTTTAGCACTTTTTCTTCTTATTAATTGTAACGCAGTCGTTTCTTACTTACTAAAAGTGTAAGGAATGTTGTTAAATATTGTCGTTTCATATGAATACTCAGTATAAATAAAGATGGTTAGAGGGAAAAGCTACCAACTGAAAAGTACATTCAGCAACTGGATTCTTCTTCTTCTCTCATCTATCATTCTCTCTTCTTCTCATATCTCTAGAGAGTGACTCTCTCGAAGTAGTCAGTTTGGGTCCATTATAAATAAACAATTCAATTTTTTCAAATTTTAAAATAAAAATAATATTTTATTCAACATCTCATCTCATCTCACTATACAAACATTGGGCCTCTAGGGTAGAGATTGTCGTAGTGATACTCTCAACTTTTTGTAGGAGTTTTGGATGCCATAATTATTTGGAAAATACTAGTTTATTAATAAAATATTTTTTAATTTTATTTAATTTAATTTTTTTAATTTCATCGGGTTAAACTTAAAAAATAATAACATTTTATTAGAGATAATATTTTATTTAGAATTGAATAAAATTTTAAAAAAAAAAAGTTATGTGCGAAATCTCTCCTTAGTCACCTCCTAGTTCCTTCTTCTCGAGGAATCTTCTTTTTATTTTTAAGCTATCCCTTTGTCTGTGCACATTCGGGGATATGGCATATTTTACCCATCATATGATTTGTAGTTGTTACATTCTTATCATAGCAATCCCCGATTCGTTGATTCATTATCATTAAAAAAAAAAAAAAAAAAAACGAAGACATTTGAAGTCACTAATAGCGTGAAATGTTTGTGAGATCGAGCACTTATTCTTTGTACTAAAATGATCTTGGCTTCCGAAGAAAGAAAAATGGAAAAATTAAGAACTGTGAAGTTTGTGAGAGAACTCTGAAGAATAGGCAATATTAGTGGCAAAAGGTACATATAGTTGTAAATTATATGATCAAATGAGGGTACATATATGAAATTCACAGATATACAATTGACATAAAGAAGGTAAAATGTATGGTACAGGTTACAGCTATTAGAATAAGTGATGCATCTAAAGCTGAAAGACTGAAACTGGCAAATATACATCAAACTAAAAAGATTATTTTTTTTGCTGGCAATCATGTGTTCTGAATCTTTCTTTTCCATTTGTGGGCTCCGTATTGAAAGCAAGCTGCTGTTCGTGCACACTAGAAACAGCCTTTGAAGGGTTTTGACAAGAAATGACTAGAAGATTGAGAATCTCATATCAGTTGAAAACAAACTCATGTAGCTGTCCGATAAGCACAGAACTCTCATAGAGAAAATTCCATCGTTCTTTAACAACCTCACCAGTAATCACTGCATGAACAAGACCCATCTTTAAAGTGGTGAAATCGGTTTGAGTCTCTTACAACTATTTCCCTTCCTGTAGCCAATGAAATAAACTTGATAGCAGCGTGACAGTCTCCACAAACACGAAGATTCTTAAATACCCTAATGGGTTTTGATTTGGACATGCTTATAAGACCAAATGCCACGGCGATTTTCTCGCTGTGTTGAAACAAATATTGCTCCTTTAGTTCATCCTCCACGTCATGAAGAACAAAATCCGTATCAGGTACATATCCCAATTCCTTTATTTTCAACGCTAATTGGTTCAGTTCACTGTAAATCTCACGTGCTAGGGGGTGTGAAGTGTCCCCAACATGGAACATGTGCGCCCTATTTCCCACCTCTATCCAGCTACAACCTGCTTCTTTGATCAAGTTCCTCTCTTTCATAGTCTTTCTAATTATCGCCACATCTTCCCATTGACCAGAGGAAGCATACAAGTTTGATAGTAAGATATATGCTGCTGGATCATGTGGGTCTTGCTCAAGAATCATCTTTGCAGCATGTTTTCCAAGCTCTTTATTACCATGGACTCGACAGGCACCAAGAAATGTACGCCAGACTAGCGCATCAGCCTTGAAAGGCATTGAGTTAACAAATTCAAAGGCTTCTAAAAGGGATCCTGATCGGCCCAATAAATCAACCATACATGCATAGTGTCCCATTCTCGGAACAATCCCATATTCTTTGTGCATTGAGTTGAAGAGTTTCCAGCCCTCAGAAATCAGCCTAGCGTGGCTACAAGCTGATAGAACAGCAATATAGGTGACCTCGTTTGGCCTAACGCCAACCTCAAGCATTTTATGGAACATGTCCATAGCTCTAGAGGCAAATCCATGTTTTGCAAAACCAGTGATTATGGAAGTCCAAGATATAACGTTACGATCTCCCATATAATTGAAAACTTGGAAAGCAGCTTCTATGTTTCCACACCTAGAATACATGGAGATCAAAGCATTACATATGCATTGGTTTGACTCAAACCCCGATTTCAGTACAGTGGCATGAATTTGCTCGCCCTTAGAAATTGCAACGATACTAGCAGCCCCACTCAGGAGACTAGCATACGTGAAAGCACTAGCCCCGATTCCTGTATCCACAATTTCATGGTAAAGCTCGAAGGCTTTTTCAGAATTTAAATTTTTGGTATACCCATCAACAATCGTGTTGTAAGAAATCATATTCTTCTCAAATAGCATATCAAAAGCTTTCCGAGCATCTTCCATCATGCCAGACCGTGCATACAAGCTAATAAGAGAATTTCCCACACAATTAACTGATGCAAGACCTAGTTTTACCGCATGGGTGTACACTTGCTCACCCATACGCGGATCAGAAAGATTTGCACATGCCTTGAGAACACTTGAAAAGGTGAAGTGATTTGGCAACACGTGACTTGTGATCATTTCACAGAAAAGCTCGACAGCTTCCTTATCACATTCTCCACTTTGCACATACCCTGTGATAATTGCCGTCCAAGACATGACATTATGATCTACCATTCGATTGAACACTTTGGTTGAATCGTCCACTGATGCACACTTTGCATACATGTCCACCAAACAACAACCAACACAAGCATCTAATGGCATTCCCACCCTCGTAACCCAAGAATGCAATTGCTGCCCAAGAGACAACAATTCCAACTCTGCACAAGCCGATAAAACCCCACTTAATGTAAATTGATCCGGTACATTCCCACTTAAAATCATATCCAAAAACAAATCTATTGCCTCTCTCGCGCACCCCAATTGCATAAACCTAGTTATCATCAAAGTCCAAGTCACTGTATTCTTCTCAGGCATTTTCTCAAAGACCTTATATGCTAATTCCACATCACCGCTGCCCTTCACAAACATATCAATCAATGCACACCCAACACACACATCGGACTCAAAATATCCACTTTTTATCACAAACCCAAAAATCATTTTCCCAATCAAGATAGTATCCACAGTCGAACACGCCCGAATCGCTGCCGCGAAGCAATACTCATTTGGATGAAACCCATTTTCAAGCATTTCAAGAAATGTCCCAATCGCTTCAAATTCCATATCATTATTTGCAAAACATGAGACCATTGCGCTCCAAGAAACCAAGTCTTTCTTATCTCCTACGCTATCAAATATGGCTTTTGCTTTAGCCCAATCCCCACACTTTGAGTACAAGCTGATTAGAGAGTTAAAAATGACGGAATTGGGTTCAAGTTGGGACTGCGTGAACCGATTGTGGACAAGTTTTCCGAGTTGGAAATTCCGGGACCTGATGCATGATTTGAGGAGTACGGCGTACGTGGTGAGATCTGGATGGACACCCTTTCGGACCATGACGTCGAGGGTGGAGATTGCTTCGTGAAGGTGGCCCACATTGTGGTGATGGGTCAGACGGTGGTTAAGGACTTCAAAGGTTGGGGTTGGGGATGATGGTTTTGACGATGGAAGGTTACGGCCTGAAGAAGGGTTCGAGGGCTTGGGAGAAGCTGAGGGGAGTTTGGAGGGAGAAGGAAAAGAGAGGGCGAGCATGTTCTTCAAAGTTCAAACAGAACCAACAGGCAACACCCCAAGTTCGAAGATACGATTTGTACGTTTTTTCTCTCTCCTAAACTGAAGGTAAATGATATGCAATTTGTATAGTGTATACTGCAGACAGCGCATAGATAGGAAAGATTAATATTAGGTATAAGTTTTAAATAAATAAAATTTATATAAATTTTTTTGCAAAAAAATAGATTTTATTAATAAAAAAATAATTTTTTTACATTTTTGTTTAGATGAGTACTTATGTTTTACAAAGGTTTGCATGAGTATTCTCTATTTGAGATTTGTAATGATTATTTATCTATAGATGCTTGGGCCACTTAGAGGTGGTTCTCGACATTTTTCTGATTCAATTTCTTTTAATTTAGTGATTAAAAAAATATTTTTTTAATGATGTTATAAATTTTTTTTTAAAAAAATATTTAAGAACATAAAAAAAAATGTATAAAAAAAAAAGTTCAAATGGCCTTGTTGGAGGATCCTCTAGCTATAGTGCTACCCATAACTAGGATTGGGCTACGAACAGCAATATAGTCGAAAAGCTCAACTCTGAATTCCAACAAAAGTTAAAGTGAAAGTTGGGCTGCGATTCTGATTTTGATTTTGATTTCGATTTCGATTAGTAGCGGATTCTAATTTCGATTAGAATTATCGAAGTCGGAGCATCAGAGAGAAAGAAAGAGAGAGAGATGGCTCGGTCGCCCTCGTTTATGATGTCGTCGACAGTGCAAAGCCTTCGTGATGATATAGAGTCTTGAGAAGGAGTATGTCATCCTTGTAAGATGACTAAGTAGAAAAGAAAATGAAAGGTGTTGGAATGGTTGAGACGGAAAAGAAGAAGATTCAATTACCCTCTCATAAACCGCCATGATTGAAGAGGACCTCCGAGCTCGGATGGTGAGAAACTTGGTCCCAAAAACAAACAATCAGCAAAAATGGAAAAAGTTAAGCCGTCGATGAACAAGGATGAAAAGGAACTAGCGGGATTGGTAACTCGAAAGTCGAAGCTAACATTGGGCTATATAAGTTACTTGAGAAAATGAACGACTGTGACTTGCTGATTTGAACCCATGGGAGTGAAAACACGTAAAATAAAGTTACTTGAGAAGAAGAGAATTTTTGGCCAAACTTGATTAAATAAAATCATAATAATAATAATTAAGTTAGTTGAGACTTTTGATTTGAAATTTTGAACCCATGCCAGGAATTAACAAACTCGAGAAAGTAAATCTGTCGGGAAAGATAGGCTAGGTTTGTTTGAAAATTGAGATGAAGATGACAATTTTATGAATAATAATAAGATAATTTATGAATAGTAGTGAGATAGTTTACGTTAAATATTTTTTGAGTTTTGAGAAATGAGAGAAAGAAAATTGAATAAAAATATTATGAAGTTAAAATATTATAATAATATTATTTTTATTTTGAGATTTAAAAAAGTTAGAATTATTTTTTATTTTTATTTGAAAGTTTAAAAGATAGGATTTTCTGTCTTTGTCAAAAGAAGTTGTAAGAAACGGTAAAGTTTGAGGCAGCAGGAAGGTAGACTCTGAACAAATAGCAAAGATGTAGTTGGAGTTCGGAGTCGGAGTCGGAGTCGATGCCTGCTCCGACTTCGATAATATTTTTCGAAGAAATTTTAACTTCAATTTCGAATTTTTATTTTTCTGACTCCATCGGAATTGGAGCAAACTTCAGTCATAATCGAAGCCGGTAGAGGTTTTGCCCAGCCCTACTATAACATACACTTGATAAAAACTTTGAATTACTTGTCAAGAAATATTTTAGAGTATAAAATAGAGAGATGAATACAAAAAGCGTTCCATGACATTCACAACTATCCAGAGTTAATTTCTTGTACAAAAATGAATATTTAATAAATATTATAACACTTATTTTATTTGTTTTTATATTCTAAAATTTGAATAAATATTTTAAAACATTTAAATCCACCTAAGCACCCATTGCATTTAACAAAAAAAAAAAAAAACATTTTATATATGCATGGACTCCATGCACTAGGATTTTCCTAAACTAAAAGTGAGATGATTGGACTCCAAAATTTCAACATAAAATGAGATCCAACAGCTATATCCTATTTGAATTCTACACTTCTACCTTCATGTGTTCTTTGAAAGTGCTTCCAAGTCCACATTTCTATGGATGTATTCAACCTCTCATTGTCCTCTCTCAACAGGTGAAGTTTTAATTAAAGCTGTCTTTTAGAAAAAAAAAAAAAAAATGTTATACAAACTTGATTTAAGCACACATGAGATGGTTGGGAAGGCAACTTTGGGTGGAGAGTCCTTATAGTCCTTAGTAGGAAACGGGCCAATCTAGAGGCCTAACTGGTGAGAGGCCCAACTGATACTAGACCAAGGGCAAAATGAAGTAGTTGTCTAGGTTAGAGACCAATACGACTCCATTTTGTATCCACCAGGTAGGATGGGTAGGACAATAAGACCAAACAGTTAGGATAAACCCAATATCTTCGGGATGACTATCATATCGAAAATACAAGTTGATATGAACAACTAAAGGGTCAAACCTATCGCCGATACTTATCAGTAATCTATCATGCCTATATATACATGATAAGAAGGTAAGAAGGGGCATTCTCAAAGTTTTGAGTGATAATTATTTCTACATATCACTGACTTAGGTATTAAAAGTGCATCAGGCATCCTGGGCAGCCATCTTTATTTATTGCAGGTAGAGAGCTTTAGAGGACTGTGGAACACATCCTTAACATTGGGATTCACCAATGGTATGTAGGATTAACTCGGGATATGGGCTAGGCTTTGTTGATGATGCAAGTACATAGAATTGCCCAAAGAACTAAGAGAGCAGCAATGGTGTTGAGCTTGGAGAAGAGAGCATTTGGCCATGGAGTCCACTTGGGAGGCTCTACTGTTTTGTTTGGTGGATTAGCCTCTGGTTATTGTTCATATTCACACATTAACATAAATATATCCCTTGTGATGTTGATCTTTGCATCATTAAACATGGATCAGCACAAATGTAGTCATAGCCTAAAAGAGCATATACCAATTGTCATGGGTGGAAAGTAGTGCTTCAAGGAGAAGGCGACCAAAATCTCAAAATGGAACCCCCCATTTTCCTCTCTCTCTCTCTCTCTCTCTCTCTCTAAATATAAAACTCAGATTCTCATATTTTCAAACTCATACACAACTAATCACCCAACCATCGCAATTGCAAATTAATGCAATCACAAATCAATATTAACAAATTCACATCCACATACTTTTTGAAATAAATAATATGTCAAAGGAAAAGTGTATATCTTTCTCATTAAGTAATGTCCTAGTTATACATTCAGCTATACATTACTATTGTATGCTATACATGAAAATAAAAGCAAACAAAAAATAACTTTACAGCTAAGGGAACAAGGATCATAGATTGAGCCAGCCAAATTAGCCATAACTAGATTCGAATGAGTTGTATACATGCTGTGTTTGAATCATGGATGGTACAGCTATGTCACTATTGCCAATGCCTTATCTTGTGTCTTGGCTTGAGTTAAGTACAATATTGCTGATGTAGATATGACTACTCATTCTTCCTTAACAGCCATCCACAAGCTGATGGGAGAGCTACAGACTATGAGCCTATCACGAAGAAAGGAGAATCGAGCTGTGGGCAGACCTTTAGTAAAAAAGCCTGCAATTTGAATTGAAGTGGAGATATATTTGATGTAATATCCTTGTTGAGGAGCTTCTCTCTGATAAAATGATAGTCGATCTCTATATGATTTGTCCTTGCATGGAAGATAGGGTTGGAGGCACACTACAAGAAAAACGGGTATTTGTGGCCATTTGTTTGCGACGAAAAGACTATTTGTGACCAAAACAAACTCATTTTAGTTGTAAGTAGTCATTTCGCTAGAATTAAATGACTGCAAATAAGCAGTTTTCTTGTAGTGGTAAGAGTAATGTCTCCTAAATTGTCACACCACAACACATGTGGAGAGAAGATGTATGTGAAGATCTTTGAGTAGCATGCGGATCCAAAATAATTTTGTATTTACCAATGACATAGCACTCCATGAGACAAGACAAGGTCTAAGAAAAATAGCAAAACCAGTGGTGGACTTGCGGTCATCAACATAGCCAACCCAATCTGAGTCACAAAAAGTATGAAGTTGGATAGGACCTTCAGTGTATTGTAGGCCATGATCAGCAGCAAACTTGAGATACCTTAACACTCGCTTGGGAGCAAACCAATGTTCAGTTGTCGAGGAATGTATAAATTGACATAACTGGTTGCCAAGTAAAGCTATGTTTGGCCTAGTGATGGTGTAGTATTGAAGTGTTCCTACCAATTGTTTATACTCGGTTGCATCAGCTAAGGGCTTTTCAAAGAATTTAGAGATCTTTGAACTAGAAGCTAAGGGATTGGAATATGGCTTGTCACCAAGCAGTTTAGCTTTGTGAAACAGGTCAGTGATGTACTTTGACTAGTAGAGGTGAAGATCATCAGCTTTGAAAATAAAATCAGGGTGACGAGGGTTTCAAAAACCAGCTAGCTGGTCCATGAAAACTTCTTCTATCAAATAGGCTAATAGCCATGTAGAAAGGCATTCAATACATCTAACTGACGGATTGACAGCTTATAATGGGCTGCTAGAGCTAAAACCAAACAAATTGTTGTCAGTTTTACCACGGAATTGAAAGTTTCAGTAAAATCAACTCCATCTTGCCATTGGAAGCTTTTGGCTACCAATCTGACTATGTGTCTATCAATACTACCACCAGCCTTGAGCTTTAATTTGTATACCCACTTGCAATTGATCACACTTTTATTCAATGGTCATGGACATAGCTCTCATGTTTGATTGGCCTTTAGATTTGCAAACTCGGTAGCCATTGCATGAGTCCAAGCTGTGGACTTGTTGGCCTAAGCAAAGGTTTTAGGTTCAGGTTGAAGGGTGATAGTGTTGAAGGAAACAAAGGGGTGTCGGATATTGTACAAGGCTTGGTGGTCAAAAAGATGTTTTGATTGGGAAATACCTGCTTTTGACATAGCGACCGTAGGATAGGTAAAAGTAAAGGGATGCTGGAAGAGGTAGAGGCAACAAGAAGAGGATTTGAGGCGCTAGCAGGTGGTGAGGATGTAGAAAATGTAAGAGGAATAGCACTAGTCTGAGAGTGCATGTGGAAAGGAAATTAAAGGTGAGGCAGCACTAGATTAGGATCACTGATTGAGTGATGAGCTATATTAATTAGCCATAACCAGATTCCAATAACTTGCCTGCATTTAGCTTCTTGTGTTGGCTTGAGTTAAAGATGATATATATTGGTGATGTGCTATGATCACCACTCCTAGCTTCTTCCTTAACACTTTCTCTATATCTTTATGTTATTTTGGAGTGACAAAAAGGTTTTTGTCGCCCCAAACTAATCTTGTGATCGAATCAAATAATATTGAAATAAATTTGATTTTTAACCGATTCAAATTGAATCAACTAAGGAGTTATTTGCATTCAAAACTCACCTCAACTCATCTCATTTCATCATTATAATTTTTTCAATTTCTACACAAAATATAATAAACAATTTAACTTTTTCAAATTTCAAAACAACTTTTCTAAATTTCCACACAAAATATAATAAATAATTCAATTTTTATTATATTATTCACAAACTATCTCAACCCATTTCAGTTCATCTCTGAATCTAAACCACTATATAATGATATTACTTTTTCGAGATGCAAATGTTTTTTTTAGCATAAATACATGAACCTCTAATTAAACAAAAATTATACTTTCATGTCGATATGTAGATCAGTACGTACATCCAGTAAAATTATATAACATAAATTTGTTTGAATATTAATTTTAAAATTTAAATCTTACGTATTAATTTTATTATTTAAATAATGTAAATAATGAATTCTACATCCCCACTTGATAATAAAAAAATTTATTATTAAATATAAAAAAATAAAAAATAAAAACATTACTTTTCAAATACTTTACATAATAATATTTTAAAATAAAAAATATTTTTATAAAATACTTTATAAAAATAACATGATTTTATTAAGTCTTCTCTTTTATAAGATATATTATAAAATTTGTTATCGGAGAAAGGTGCCGGCTTTCCACGAGATTTCACTCGAGCGTGTTTGGTGGGGAATGACTGTGTTTTGCCAATATTTCTACAACTATCTCCAAAGATTCCAATTAAAGTTGGTCGTGGACCTTGACTCTGTCCCGGACATGTTTTTTTTTTGAGTTTTATTACTTTTTTTAATCGATTTATATATTCATACCCAGTTTTTTTTTTTTTTCGATTTAGCTTAAGGTGAATTTGGAAGGCATTGTACCTGAAATAGTCAATAAATGGAGTCTAATCATTCTAATCTCATATTTCTTGATAAAAATAATAAAAATATTTAAATAATAAATTGAGATAATTTATGAATAATAATAAGATATTTAAATTAAGATGAAATGAATTAAAAATAATTTTGAGTTAAAATATTTTACGAAAGTTTAAAAAATAAGAAATAAATAAATAAATTATAAAATTTAAATAAAGATAAAGAATTTAAATAAAGAATTTATGTTGTCTTTATTTTTAATTTTTTTATGTAATAATTAAAGAAGTGATTATTTAAATAAATTTTTTTTTTTAAATATTTACAAATCTATAAAAAATAATTAAAAATAAAAAAATATATTTACACTTATCAGGTCACCATTCTCAGTCCCCTACATTGTCATTGTCACATTGACGAAAATGCGAGTGGCATGTTCGTAAATAATTGGCCCTTATCAAGTCGATGGAAAGACTTTTTGACCCGGAAACTTCCTGCTCACTTGGAAGAAGTGAGAGGTAATCATCGTAGAAAAACCGGGCCTATAAATCTAGGACTCTCTAAGATAAGAGTGTTCATGAGGCTGAGAAACCTTCAGACTACAGAGATGTCTATTGTTTCCTCAAAAATGGCAATCTCCTTCTTCTTCTTGGTTGTGGTATCCGTGGCTGGCCTTGCAGAAGGCCCATTCAATCATGAGTGTCATGTGGAACACTGTGGAAGCTCTGACCTTCCCATCAAGTTTCCTTTCCGATTGAATACCCAGTCAGAGCACTGTGGTTATCCCGGCTTTAATCTTTCCTGCACGAGCAGAAACGAAATCCAGCTCCAGCTGCCAAACCTAGAGTTTCTTGTGGAAAAAATTGACTACCAGTCTCAGACGATTCTAGTATCTGACCCAGATAAATGCTTTCCAAAGCAACTTCAGCAAGTCAAATCTTACTACCCTTTCAATTTCACAAACGAAAGCCCTGATGACTTTGCCTTGTACAGTTGTTATCCCCCAGAAAGAGATTCGGCTTATGGAACGTTGATCCCTTGCCTGACAAAACCTGGCCAGAATGTTTATGCCTTTAGATCCTCCCAGGACATCACCAATTTGCCATTAGCATCTTGTACAAAGATGTATAATCTTCGGTCATTTCCTGTAACTCCCGGAGATCATGATAATATGCTTGAATTGAAGTGGGTCACTCCCGATTGCAGACGCTGTGCAAAGAACCAGAACTGTAGATTGAAGAGCAATGGTGGAATAGAGACTGAGTGTTATCCCAAAACCAACAAAGGTATCTTCTTCTGTCAAATTTCCATCTTTGTGCTCAAGTTATTCACAATTTTCCAGCAAACATTTATTGATTTGGTCAAGTTTGGCTTGTAACTGCTCTCTGCGACCGCAAGTTTCCTGTATTCATGATGTCCCTGCTGATTCGGTTCATCAGATGTAACTTTGCTTATAAAGATTAGGATACATATGGTAACTAAAGAAAAATTCATTTGCATAGCTCGTTCAGAGCTCTTACAGGCCTTAGAATTTGGACTGAAAGTCTGAATAAAATAATTAACTATTACAAAGAAAAATTCAATGCAAACAAGGTGTTTTTTTGGTTTTCTATTCAGCTTAATGAGATGCTAATTATATTGTTAAATCTTTTACAGATATAAAATCAAAGTTAGTGACTGCCGGTAAGTTATCCGTTGGCCATTTGAAATTTTTCTCATTGGGGAGATGGGAGTTTCTTAATAATCACAAGTGTTTAACATGCAGGTTCCATCGTAGGTTCTTTTTTTTTAGCACTAGCGGTTGGTGCACTCTACCGTCTCTACAGGTATGATAAACTTGAAAAAGAAAATCAAATCAGGATCCAAAGATTTTTGGAGGATTACAGGAATTTGAAGCCCACGAGATACTCATATGCCGACATAAAAAGGATTACGAATCAATTTGCTGAGAAGTTAGGTCAAGGAGCCTATGGAACAGTGTTCAAGGGAAAGCTTTCCAATGAAATCTTTGTTGCTGTGAAGATCCTGAATAGCTCGAAGGGAAATGGGGAAGAATTCATAAACGAAGTGGGGACAATGGGTAGAATCCACCATGTTAATGTGGTTCGTATGGTTGGCTTTTGTGCTGATGGATTCAGACGAGCTCTAGTTTACGAGTACTTACCAAATGATTCTCTAGAAAAGTTTATATCTTCAGCAGATGCCAAGAACAGTTTCCTTGGTTGGGAGAAACTACAAGATATTGCTCTGGGCATTGCGAGAGGAATTGAGTATCTTCACCAAGGGTGTGATCAACGGATCCTCCATTTTGACATCAAACCTCATAATGTTTTGCTAGACCAGAACTTCAATCCAAAAATTTCTGATTTTGGTCTTGCAAAGTTGTGTTCTAAGGATCAAAGTGCAGTATCTATGACCACGGCTAGGGGAACAGTGGGTTACATAGCACCCGAAGTGTTCTCTAGGAATTTCGGGAACGTTTCCTATAAAGCAGATGTTTATAGTTTTGGAATGCTGTTGCTTGAAGCAGTTGGAGGGAGAAAAAATGTTGATGTCACGCCGGAAAACGTCGGCCAAATCTACTTTCCGGAATGGATCTATAATCTTTTGGAGGAAAAAGAAGATCTACGACTCTTCATTGAAAGTGATGAAGATGCTAAAATTGCAAAGAAACTCGGAATTGTGGGATTATGGTGTATTCAATGGCATCCAGCGGATCGCCCTTCTATGAAAACCGTTGTTCAAATGCTGGTGGAAGGGGAAGGAAGTAACTTCACCATGCCTCCTAATCCCTTTGCCTCTGCAGGTTCTACAAGAATGATGAATCCAACTATCCCTCCAAGACGTCTAAACCAAGAGTTAGAAGCCATCCCAGAGTCGGAGGAGTAAAAAAATATGTTTACTGCCATCATGATAAAAGTTTTTTTTTTTTTTTTTTTTTTTAGGAGAGCGGTTTCCAACTTCATAGCTCCATTTTGAAAGTTAGGATTCTGTGAATCAGGTCACATAACACTGTCATAGAAGTCATGTCATTATGGAAATTATTAGAACCATTACTCTAGCAATCAATGTAAAGACTTGCATGTGTGGACTTTTTCTTTGTGAATTTTATAAAAACATTTAGTATTTTGTTTTCCGAAGGAGAATGATATGATTGGTGAACATGAATGGTCTACGTAATAAATGGTTTCACATAGAAACCGTGTGGACCCTGTGTTACTGTGGAATAGATTAATACACTTGTCTTCTTGTAGTCCGATCCTCAAGTTTTTTGAATGCTCCAAATTTTACTTGACCATCTAAATCTGGGTCAATACGGATAAAAACATCTTTTTTTTTTGAAACCAAAGAAACCTCATGTATTCATTCTGTAAACTGTAAACCTGAACAATCTATATCCTTACATACTTGTAAAAAAATAAAATCAGGACATTCATCTATCCATCTCTTATCAAAATCTATATTTAAAGCATACTTTGCAAGTAAGTGAGCTACTTCATTTCCTTTTCTTCCTATAAATTGCACTGTCCAATCTCTCCGACCTAGCATGATTGCTTTTATATCCTCTATAATGTGGCCTCTGCATGACAAATCTTCTTCCATGCTATTCACATCTTTAACCACTGCTTGAGCGTCTCCTTCAAAAGTGACTCTGTTAAAACCCAGCTCACAACATAACTCCACTGCAAACCATAGAGCAACAGATTCTGCAACATCCGAATTTGGAGCAGGCAATCTCCTACTGCAAGCACAAGCCACTACCTCCCCATTCTCGTTTCTTATAACCACTCCAAGCCCCATAAATTTGCTATTGAGAGCAGCATCCCAATTTGCTTTAAAGCCTCCTTGCTCAGGTTTTTTCCATAGCACCTGTCTTCCTCTATTGCTCCCACTGGTTTCAAGCTGTCTCGGTTCCTCTATTGGATTTATTATCTGTAGTTGAGCTTCTTTGAAATCTTCCAGCACTGTCTTTGCCTTTCTCAATAAAGATTCAGGTCCATTGAAGATGTTCTCAAAAATGAACAAATTTCTTCTTTGCCACAATGATCTCATTACCACAGCTACTATCTCTAAATCTTCAGCCTCAAGCTTTTGCATTGCTTTATCCCAGAAAGCTAAGAAACAGTCTTCCTCAGCTGTCCATTTTTGAATTGCTCGAACAGATCCAGCCCATACATCTCTGGCTGCAGGGCACTACCACAAGATATGCATGGCTGTCTCCCCTTCCCTCTTGCATATTGGGCAGGATGCACTCTCTATTACTTTCCTCCTCCATAAATTCTTCCTTGTTGCTAGCACATCATTCCCCACCTTCCATAAGAAAGTCTTGACCACCCCTGGAACTCTTAAGCTCCAAATGTTTTTCCATATCGAATCAGCTTTCTTTTCTGTGGAGCATTCCCCCTTCAGCCTACTTTTCCTCTCTTGTTCCAAATAATATGCACTCTTAACAGTGAATAGACCTCTTTTAGAAGGCCCCCATATCAACTTATCTTCTGATCCTAGCTTACTCACTGGCAAGCTACATATTTGTTCAGCTTCTTCTTTGAGGAAAATCTCTCTGACTAGATTCTCATTCCAGCTTGAACCACTCTGATCTAAAAGTTCACATACCCGAGCCTCTTGCTCCAAAACTCTAACAGGAGATTGGACTTTGAAAGTGGAAGGGGAATTGAGCCACTTATGACCCCATATTTCAATGCTTTTTCCATTCCCTACTCTCCATCTCAAACCTTCCTTAAGCAATTTTAAAGAACCCCATATGCTCCTCCAAATTAGTGAAGGGTTAGAACCCAGCTTTGCTGCCAACAAGTGCTTAGTATTAAAATATTTTTCTCTAAATATTGTAGCTGCCAAAGAAAAAGGGTTCTGTAAAAGCCTCCATGCTTGCTTGGCTAGAAGGGCTGAATTAAAACTATCCAAATCCCGAAATCCCATACCACCTTTTGACTTTTGTTTCCCCATCCTTTCCCAACTCTGCCACTGGATTCTCTTCTCACCATCTGCACTGCCCCACCAGTATCTTGCAAACATCCTATTAATCTCAATGCACAAAGACTTGAGAATCTTAAAAACACTCATGGTATAGGTGGGAACAGCTTGTAGGACTGCTTTCAACAGAACCTCTTTCCCAGCTGTGGAAAGGAATCTGTTTTTCCAACAACTTATCTTCTGCCATATCCTGTCCTTAATGCTCTTGAAGGTATTATGCTTAGATCGTCCCACCACAGATGGGAGTCCAAGGTATTTCTCATAGCTGCCACAAACAATAGAACCCCCATCTCTCAAGATCAAATCCTTGCAGACTGACTTAGTGTTTGAGCTAAAGAAAATCGAGGTTTTTTCTTTATTCAAAAACTGACCCGATGCTCTTTCATACACCTTCAACACCTCCATAAGATTCTCCCATTCCTCACCATGTTAAATATGTCCGAATTCATGCTCTGAACGGGTCACACATACACCCTAGTACATGTTCTTTGTCGCTAAGGGCATACCCAAGGGTGGGGGATTTTGTGACATTTTTTATTGGCTATCGTGTCTTTTTAATAAGTAGTTTAATAGTTAGCATGTTGATTTATTTTTTTTATTTATACGAATAAAATATTTCGATTATTAAAAACTTAAAAATCTTAACAAGAGCTACCCCTCTTTATTTGTTTGATTCGAGGGGCATCCCGTTGAGTTCTTACGCTTTTATGTCTACAAGTCAATTCATCCAATTACTACAAGGATGAACCCAATTTGGAATATGAACTATAAAAGAAAATACCAATTAAACCAATCACAAGAATACTAGTTACAGTACCTAATACCCAAAAAGGAATCATTCCAGTAATATCGGTCATTTGGCATGCTGAAAGAAATAACTGATTAGTCATTCTACTCTAGGCATTATTTTTTTTAAAAAAAATAATAATAATAATTAAGAAATACTCATAGTAACCAATCGAGTAGATAAAATTAGTAATATTATTCGTGAATATATTGAACAATATAATAGAAAAGTAAAGTTTGTAAATAATGGTACATTTTTACTATATTTCCGTACCATGTCTTCGTATATAAGACAAAGAAATAAACATATCCATAATATACGTACCAAGTCAGACGAAAATTATCTACTCATACCATTATACGAAGGGAAAAAAGGTTCAAGTAATAAAATATGAAATTTTTATTTTAAGTGCTTTCAATTTCGACCCAATCAATCATTTCCATAAACTTTGTTAAATTTGCTAAAAGATCTGAAAATATTACAAATAGTTTAAAAATAATTAAAAATCATTTAAGAAACCAAATAAAAGTTAATATACAAAAATATAAAACTTGAATAGATACTTAAGTATGAACCTAAGAATTAAAAAAATAATGGGGACTATTTTATCAATTAGTTTCAAATTTGATCAAATCAATTAGTTGGTTAACCTTACTTTAATTGTGCTAATGTCATGAGCCACTCTTATTTGTCTTTTGAATATATTGATCTTAATGACAAAGTTTTAATTTTGATATAATCATTATAAATGGTTACCTATAAACTAAGCGAAAATGAGAAGCTGAGAAGGTTAAAAATAAATATTTTAATAAAAAATAATTCTATAAAAGTAAATTTATAAATTGACGTGACTTAACGTAACATGTTAAATTTTAAAATTATTTTTATTATAAAATAAATTTAACATATTTTATAAAATTATATTAATTTATAAATTTAATTTTTATCAGATGTCTTTATAACTATTGTACTTTTCGTCCATAAAATCTCTCAAAGTGGATTAGGAAAAGTTTGTGCATTAGTGTTTGATGCATAGTTGTGAATTTCTATTTCGTACCAGCTAAAATACCGGTCGTACCGGTTGGTACCGGACGTATCGGCCTTAATTTCGGCCTGTACCGACCAATATTTCTGCCAGTGTTTTTTTTTTCGTTTTTTCAAACTACAAACTTATTTTTTAACCCCCAACTCAGACTAGACTATTTATAATTTATATATATATATTTATATATAATTTATTTATATATAGACTATTATTTTGGAATATAATTTTTATATATAATTTATTTATATATCGACTATTTCAAAATATTATCTCGAAATGCTATTTTGAAATGATACCGGTATCGAAATATTTCATTCCAGTATCTTGACCGATACAGTATCCGGTACGATATTCAAAACATTGGTTTGATGCGCACCTTGATAAAGTTGCTCAATGAGTATCCACTTGTCTTGGAATTTTTCTTTCGTCAGGTGAAACTCTAATTTGATGGCTTTTCAATCGTTAGAAAACGAAAAGGATAACTTAACGAGAAAAAAAAAAAAAAAGGGATAGACCCTATGAGGATATTCGAATACCTGATAAGGATCCGCAAATCCCGGCCCACACCTCCCTTTCTTTGTCGTAAAATCAACCATGATTTCTTCTCAAAGACTATTGTTGCATACAAGAAAAATTAGGCTCCAATCTATTGTCAAAATAAAAAGATTGTATAAGATAAGGAATAGGTAAAATTAAAAAAAGTTAATTGACATATAAAAATGTAAAAATGACATCAACCAAACAAGACTCAGCTGCCGCAAAAAAGGAATGAAACCTCTATAAAAGAAGGAAGTCTCTACAGATATGCAAGGATCTAACAACTCTACAAAAAAATACTCTCTACTTCTCTACAACTCGTGGGACTCTCTTTCTAAAAGGAGAACATATTCTTCAATCTCTATTTAATCTTATTTTCTCTATTGTATTGACAGCTATTAGAGGTATGAGAGACTGTTTAATCATTAAACATAATGGATTTTTTCTCCAAATAATCAATGAACGTAAGCTTTTATGTCGAACTATATTGTTAGGCTCAATTCCTACCCCAAAGAAAGGGCCTAGCCCCATTGGGACGACTAACTCGCACAAGGCTCGATTAGATTAGATACCATATAAGCAAAAAGGGAGAGCGGGGGGTAGGACCCAAAGGGCCCTTTCATCATGGGTGAAAATCAGCACATCAAGGAAGAAATAGCATACAGAGAAGGTCATTCAATCATGCCCTGGTTTGGCACCACAGGAGGAGGGGACACCTTCAAAACTAGTTAACATATTCTGGCTGGCTGGTTCAATGATAGTCATGTCAAAATGGCCCACCATACCTCAGACTCAGAGGGATTATTGCATTAAATGTGGTAAATTGCCCTCTCAGGGAAAGTGCTTGTGTCAGGCCATGCTAATCCAGAAATCCAAAAGGGTTATCACATTGAATGTTGCGACATGCCTCCTCAAAGGTGGGAGCTGTCAGACCACCTAGAGGAAAAGAAACTACATCAACCTTTGAACGAGATACATATAGAAAAAATGAGTACGGAAGGTACACACACTCTCTCTAGTTCTCTTTTACAATTTACAACACAAAAAAAAGCTAACTTAGGCATCAGAGTGGCGATCCCTACCACCACCTAGGGCCATTACTCTTTTGAACAGCTTGTAGGTGGAATTTCCAAGGTGACCGTGCAAAACACGTCATCCACAGTTGGCGTTGTTTGTGATATCTTTTTCTGATCGACTTGTTGCAACGTGCCTCTTGCATGCCTGCAACAATGTGCTCTTAGGCGACTTGAGACCAGGAGACCCTTACAATAGGATAACGAACAAACTAAATGATGGAGACAAGGTTCGCAGAAATGAACTAAAAGCTTAAAAAGGTGACATAAAATATGGAAACCCTACAAAGGGAAAACGAGGCCCTGAGATGCAGAGACACAGAACTCGGCAAAGGTGTAGTGTTGACTGCCCCTAGGAAATCCGAGGTAGAACAAGTGAACAGAATGTCCGAAAATAGGAAAATGACAAGGGTCGCAAAAAGAAGGAAAATGCAAGAATGAGGGGAAGGAACGCCCCATCGGGAGGCCAAATGTCGAGGGCGACACATTCAAGTTTAAGCGTGGAGGTAGAGAGTGAGAGACGACCACAAGGTACATTGACCAAGACACAAACGAGCGAGGCGCCCACCACTATTGTGCCTACCATCGAAGAGAAGGACACAGAACGGAGGACTACCACAACTTCAAGAAGAGAATAGAAGACATGTAGGGATTGGGGAGCTAGAGAGGTTGGTCACGGAACACGAGGCCCCGCTAAGGCAGTTGACAGATAGGTGGTGAGAGTGCATCAAGGAACATCAGAGAAGCAAGAGCCCAAGGTAGAGGAGGATCGTGCAAGATGATGCTAGGGAGAGCGCTTGCCGTAGCCTGGCCAGGAGAAACACACCCCTAGGTGATAGGAAAGTCACCCAAGCGGTGGATGAGAACTCAAGAGGCCGCCATTATCTCTTTTGGCGATGAAGATTGTGAAGGCTTGCAATACCCGCATGATGATGCTTTGGTAGTAGCACTGTTGATCACCAACTACATCACCCAAAGGATTTTGATAGACAATGGGAGCTCGGTTGACGTCCTGTTTTGGGATGCTTTCATAAGGATGGGAATCAGCCATAGCAAGCTACACCCATCGCTGACGCCCTTAAAGGGTTTTTCTGATGAGACAACACAACCTATCGATGCTATCGCAATGCCTATATATGTCTGGGTGATGTCTTGCATTGCTACGACCATGATAGATTTCCTAGTATTTAAAGCCCATTTGTCTTACAACACGATCGTCATGCACCCGACCTTGAACAGCTTGCAAGCTATCACCTCTACCTATCATCTGAAGATGAAATTCCCAACGAAAATGGGCAACGAGGAGGTCCATGGTGAGCATGTGCTGTAAGGGAACGCTAAGTGCAAGAGCTCAAGAATGGGGAAAGGATGTACGCGCAATGGAGAAACTCCGACTGGATGGATTTCTTTCTCCCCAACCGCTCCAACTCAATGAGCAAGAGGTCCAAGCACTGGACGAGCAACATCTAAAGCGGGGGGAAGCTAAAGAGCCTTTAAAGTTGATAGTCTTGGACCAAGATTGCCCGAGAACGATGGTACGAATTGGACTCAAAGGACGCCTAGATCAGACAGCAATTGGAACAACTCTTGATCAAGCATAAGGATGTATTCGCCTGAAGCCACAAGAATATGCCTGGAACCGACTTTGAAGTAATGGAACATCCTTTGCATAGATGCCAAGGCCAAGCATATATGGGAAAAATGGAGGAGTTTTAACATGGACAAGTACACTGTGATCGCGGAGGAACTTGAACGCCTCTTGGCCACGGTTTTCGTCCAAGAAGCCTATTATCTGGAGTGGCTCTCTAATGTCATGCTAGTGAAGAAGCCCAACAACAAATAGAGGATGTGTGTGGACTTCACTGACCTAAACAAGACATGCCTGAAAGACAACTTCCCCCTACTCCACATCGATTTGATAGTCGATTACAAGGGGGACCACAGGATCCCAAGCTTCATGGATGTGTACTCTAGTTATAATCATATTCCAATGGATCAGAACGATCAAGAGAAAACTATTTTCATCATTGATCGTGGTTGATACTGTTACCAAGTGATTCCTTTTAGGCTAAAGAACTATAGGGCAAGGTACCATAGGCTAGTCAACCGTATGTTCAGGGAACAAATTGGGCGGAGTATGGAGGTTTATATAAATAATTTGATAGTCAAAAGAAAGAAGCCTGATAGCCATATGGAAGGTCTTCGAGAGACCTTTGTCGTCGCCTGACAATACAAGATAAAACTAAATCCGAGCAAATGTCTTTGGCATAGAAATGGACAAGTTCTTAGGCTTTATGGTCTCAGAAAGAGGGATTGACGCTAATCCTAAGTAGACTGGGGTAATAATGTACATGAAGCCCCCCCAAGAATCTAAACAAAGTGTAGAAGTTAACGGGCAAGATAGCAGCACTTAACAAGTTCACATCTAAGTCTATAGATAAGTGTCTCTCATTCTTTCGAGTATTGAGAAAGATCCACACCTGGAATGAAAAATGCGATAAGGCGTTCAGGCAACTCAATGTGTACTTGTCCAACCCCCTCTCCCAAGCCAAACAACACTGGGGGAAATCTTATACCTATACTTGTTGGTCACACCGAATGTGGTACCCACCGCCTTGATAAGAGAATGTAAGGGTGCAAAAGCCTATTTGTTATACAAGTCATGCCTTGAGAGGACTCGAAACCCGCTACCCATGTATGGAGTTACTGGCCTTCACCCTGGTAATAGCGGTCTGTTGCCTACAACTTTACTTCCAGGTGCACCTAATAATAGTCTTGACTGAAGCACCCTTAAGAAATATCTAGTACCTCCGTCTAAGCACCATGAAAGGGCAAGTGCTGGTGGATTTCATCGTCGAATCCACTAACTTCCCAGATGAAATCCTAGCGGGACCCACAGGGAACCCTTGGTGAGTGTCGACGGCTTCTCGTGCATGTTGGAGGTGGGGTAAGAGTACACCTAATAACCGAGACTAACGACAAACTTTACAACATGATAAAGCTCACATTCAAGACCACGAACAATGAAGTCAAATAGAAAGCACTAATAAGGGGACTTGTAGTAGCCAAGGGATTGGGAGCGAAAGAAGTCAATGTGTAAGCTGATTCCCAAGTAGTGGTGAAACAGGTAAGGGGAGAATATCTTGCAAATGGAGAAAAGCTTAAAAAATACTTGCAACAAGTATGGAAGCAAAGTGACCATTTGTGGGGCCCCCAATCACCGTTTGGGATGAAACGGAGACTTAAAGCGTCGGGACATGCAACACAAGATTATATACCCTCGTTCATGACAGTTAATATGCAATGCATCCTAGTATGCAACTAGCAGTATGCAGTAATCGCAGCAGAAATAAAAGGTTATGGTAAAAAATATGCCAGAATAACTAAAACATCACAACTTCATTAAATAATCATCATGTTTAAAATATTAAAGTAGCATAGACTTATATAAATCAATTATGAAAAATGATAAATATGCAATGCATGAGATGCAAAAAATCAGTATGCATGTTTCTCATCTAGATTCTTGAACATCTTTTAAAAATATGGGGACACAGATTTTATTCAGTAAATAATTTCGTCAACATTTTTGAAAAGACATAACTTCTTCATAAAAATTTCATCATAAACTTTCATCATTATAGACTTACATCATTATCTTAATTAATAACATAACGTGTGGTAATGTCATAGTTCCTCATATGCACTGTGAGTATCTGCCGGTGACCGTAGTATAACTTACGTTGAAACTACGTTATCTATAGATTCATTCTCAATGCATTGGTAAATAACATAACATCATAAAAATCATAGTGTGTATACCCACCAACATTAGGTGTTATAACATGTAGACTTCGCCCCGACGTTCTTTAAAAAAAAATCATTTGAAGCTTGTTGACTGTTTTTCATCAACTCGGGGGTTACCACTCCATTATTAAACACTCTAGAGTGACCAGAGAAGTTCCACTAGGATAATTCCCCATCCTAGCCTTTGGGGTCGTGATAAAATGATTTTCCTGCAATGTTTTGGAAAATATTTTTCATAACATGTGCATATGTAGCAAGTTTCATAAAAAATAACATTTATATGCAATATACTAAAAATTGTGAAAATATCACATGTTATGTAGATATGCACTCAATGTATCATATAACATGATATTTTATGCCTAAAATGATAATTGAAATATGAATGAACATTTATCAATAATTCATAAATAATTTATCAAAGTGTAAGTTAGTAGCCAACTTACAAACTTTCGAAAAATTCGAAATTAGCATCGTAGCTGCTTAAATCATGTGTATACTAAGTTAGGGTTAATACTCTTATGGATAGATTCAAAATCAAAGGTTTCAAAAATTGATTATTTACAAAAATACGCTTATACTTTCAAAAATTGTCATTTAGGCCCTAAATTTGTACTAATAGCAAAAAAACTCTAAATTTAACCAAATTTTATGGACTTCATATTTTTGGCATTCTAAAACCATCTATGCCCTTGGATTTTCAAAATTCAAAGTAGAACTTGTGCAATTAGTCTCAACCCGTGGCATGCATCCTAGTTGATGCTTATGTGTATTTTCAACTATTGATCCCTAGGAATGCATTCATATGAGATTTTCTTTAATAACTAATGATCACTAACATGTTTAGGGACATTATTAAGTCTAATACTTGAGTAATTAAGTTCATCCCAACACTTAATCAAAACTAAGAAATCCTTAATCACTAATATGCTTAAAACCGATTCATGCTTGATAATCAAAACAAGATAGATTTAAAACCTATCATGACATGCTTCTAACCACAAATTTAACCTTCCATAATCATGTTAGGATAATGATAGATCATATCAAATCATGTTTAGGACATGCCATAGCTAAATTTCCAATTAAAAAACATTCAATCATTCAAGCTTTCCTTTAATTGACCCGGTTTTACATTAAGCATTATAACCTTCTCAAAACTCAATCAAATTTCGTACCAACACTTGGAAACAAAGCTTGACATGATAGCTAAGATTAAAACGAAGAAAACTTACAAATTTCATGGCCTTCCAAGCACTCTAGACTGCCTTACACAAGAACACTCAAGAACTTACCAAAACTCACTCAGTTTGCACTATTTTGACCTCTAAGAGGGGGGAAATGCTCTCAAGATTCAAGAGGATGCTTGGAGCTGTGGTGTGGGTGAAATGAGAATGGGAGGGATTTATTTATAGGTGGCCAAGGGGTGAGGGACGTTGGCCTTGGTGCTTGGTGATTGGGTGAAATGGGAGGTACTCAAATATGGAAATTTTCCAAATTTGCTTGCATGAACTTAGGTCACTTGTGCAGAATGAATTAGTCCCCTAAATTGCCATCATTTCCTCCCCACAGTAGCTGCATGGGTCATGTAGATGAGTCTAGGTCGTGGGGCATCATTTGGGTGGCAGAAGATCCCTCAAACCACTCTTGAAAACCTGTGGATGGAGGTAGTTTTGTGGTGGCAGAAAATCAGTTCGGTTTTGGATTTTTTTTTTGCAGCAAAAATGAGTCAAAATCATTCATGATGGTCATGGGACTTCTTGGTGATTGGGTGGAGAAGGAGGTGGAGTGGGGTGGTGGTAGAAACCATGGCAGGAGGCTAGTTCAAATTCAATCCAAATTGTTCCTACACAAACTAGACCAAGGTGCACCCAGTTTGGTTCTTTGAGTTGGTTGATGCAATCAATTTCATCCAAGGCTCAAACTAAGTTTGGGAGGGTCTCATGAAATGTTTAAGGATCATATTACCCTTGAGGAAAAACTACAAAAATGTTGGATCCAAGGGCAAAACAATCCAAGCATTACAAAGGGCAATGCACAAAACCGATTGAAGCATGGTTTGGGCTTGTTATGTCATTTTTCTTAATGACATGTGGGATGGTTTAGTTAGGGTGTTAACATGGTCTAATCATGGTTTAAAAGAGTATTAATTCAAGAAATTTTAAATTAAAAAGTTTAAGAAAATGCTAAGCATGATTAAGCTTCAAAACATGGCTTAAAGTGCACTAACCTCAAATGTGATGGTTAATAGCCTTAGCCAATTTTTAAAACTTAATTTGGCTACTTTGAGTGTGATTTGGGCCGAAGGAAACCAATGGTATGGTGTATTGGGCATTTGGTATTTGAATGGTGAAATAAGTCCAAACATGGCTTTGGGCCATATGGGCTTGTTAAGGGCCAAGGGTCCAATCTACACCAAAGGCCTTATGCCTTCCTATACTTGGGCCAAAACTAGTTTTTATTTTTTAATAGCTTGGTTTAAGGTTTTATTGGGCTAGGCCCATGAATGCACTAGGGTACTAAAAAGTTTCACCAAAAATTACTAATGGGCTTGTCTCTCTAGTCCTTAACTCATTAACACTAAGTACCAACATTAATGTTAATTCCACTATTAACCTTAATGTAAGTAATTAATCCATAATTAAGAGCCTAATTTAGAGTACTTAAGGATTAATCAAGGGTTAATTAGACGGGGTGTTACACCATTTATAAAACTTTTCCATTAGGCAAATATTGCAAGAAGAAAAATGGAAGGTACATAGGTTAGCGCAGGCCATGTCGGGAATGGATGACGCGCTTCCACCGAGGGATGTAACGACAAAAGTGCTAGGAACTTCCTCGGTCGGGCACGAGGTATTGTAGATAAAGTAAAATAGAAATAATGACATATCATATTTTTAAATTCTTAAGAAGTTATAATTTATTTTCTTATGAAAATTTATAATTATACTAACCGACCTATTATTATTACTCTTAACAGCTATAGTCGAATGCTGCTTATTTCCAAAATAAACATATAATGTGTCAATTTTAAAATTCAAAACTACAGAAGTAAATGTTAAATAATTTGACCATATAATTTAAATATAAAGTTACATCCTTTACAGTAAAAAAAAAATTAACAAACTATAGTATATTTGAAACTGTAAATCTACTTCAAATAGAATTATTAATTTGAGGTTAATAAATAAACTATTCAATTTATGCAGAAATGAAAAAAATATTTAACTATCAAAATTATGTATCTTAATAAATCAATAAGTAGAAACTGTAGTATATTTGAAACTGTAAATCTACTTCAAATAGCATTATTAATTTGAGGTTAATAAATAAACTATTCAATTTATCCAGAAATGAAAAAAAATATTTAACTATCAAAATTATATATCTTAATAAATCATTAAGTAGAAATCATTAAGAAATGGGGAAAAATTATATAAGCAACAACAGATTCGTACTAAAATGTAACAATTCAATTCAATATTGACAGAATTCAAATTCAAAGGAAATAAAATGCTGCCCAACGTTTAATTTTTCAAGACTTTGTTTTTTTTTATTATTCATTTTATGAAGAGTTGGTATCAATTTGAAAGAAAAAAAAAAAAAAAAGACTACAGGCCAATTGTGATAATTTCTTTTAGATGGGTTGATTTCTAACGTTGTCTATTGTTAACATGTAAAGCCCAAAAAGTCAAAAGGCAGGCCCAACCATCCGCCCCAATTTCACATGACACCATTTCATCCAACCCACAAAAACCTAAAGGCTTTTTCCTTCTTCTTATTCCTCTCTCTCTCTCCCTTCTATGCTGACAACCTCACCATTTTTTTAAAAGGGTGGCTCTACAACTACCACTTTCAGCTCTCGCTGGGAGCTACTGTTAGTATTGTATTTTTTTTATATGTATTTTTTTAACAATTTTAAATATTTTTTAAAATATAAAAAAAAATTACAACATTAGTAAAAAATACTTACTTAATCACTAAGTAAAAAAAATATTAAGAAAAATAATAAAAAAAATGCAGCGTGAGTGGGAGCTTGGAGTGGTAAGAGTAGCTTTACTCTTCTAAAAAATGTCTCTCTCTCCTAACACCATCTCTTCCATGTCTCTCTCTTTCTGTCTATTACTGGGTTACGCTTTCTCTTCTCCCCTCACCCACGTTCCACCAACAACAGCCGCCAACCTCTTCCTCTCTCTACCTATCTCCATCTCTAAGTAAGTCTTCTATTCCGTCTCCCTCTCACTCTTTCTATCTCCTTCACTCAGTCCCAATCTCTCCTTCCTTCTCTCTAGGGGTGTAATTTTAAACCAGAAATCGGACCGGATCGGATTAGACCGGTTTTACCGGTTTTGAACCGGTTCGGTCCGGGACCGGTTCCAAAAATCCTAAAATCGGCCGGTTCCTGTCTGGTTCCGGTTTTAGGATTTTTGGGATCGGACCGGACCGGTTCATAAAAAAATATACAAAAAAAAATATTTTTATATATAAGTTATTAAGTTTTATACAATATATTTTTTATATATATTAATATATAAAATTATAAATTTATATGTGAAATTTTTATATATAATATATATAATTATATATATTCATATATGAAATAATTTCATATTATAATTTATAAATTATTACATTAAATGTTAATACTAATATATAAGTTTATAAATAATACTAATAGTCTAATATAGATTATAGACTATAGTTATACTTATAATTAATACTAAAATATTTTACTCAAAGTTTATAACTAATACTAATATATAACTTATAACTATACTAATAGTCTTATATTAATACTATTATATAGTCTGATATATTATTTAGCTATACTAATATTAATATTATAATATATAAGTCTATAACTATTTAACTAATACTAATAGTCTAATATAGACTATAGACTATAGTTATAATTAATACTAAAAGTTTATAACTAATACTAATATTAAATATATAGTTTATAACTAATACTAATATATAACTTATAACTATACTAATAGTCTAATATTAATACTATTATATAGTCTAATATATTATTTAGCTTTTCTAATATATAAGTCTATAACTATTTAACTAACAGTCTAATACTAATAGTTTAATATAGACTATAGTTATACTTATACTAATATAGTTATACTAAATCACTATAGACTATAGTTATACTTATACTAATATAGCTATACTAAATCACTAAAAGTTTATAACTAATACTAATATATAGTTTATAACTAATACTAATATATAACTATACTAATAGGCTAATATTAATATTATTATATAGTCTAATATATTATATAACTATACTAATATACAAGTCTATAACTATTTAACTAATAGTCTAATACTAATAGTTTAATATAGACTATAATTATAGTTATACTAATATAGTTATACTAAATCACTATAACTAATACTAATATATATAATATAACTATATTAATAGACTAATATTAATACTATTAATCTATTATATAGTCTAATATATTATATAGCTATACTAATATATAAGTCTATAACTATTTAACTAATATTAATAGTTTAATATAGACTATAATTATAGTTATACTAATATAGTTGTACTAAATCACTATAACTAATACTAATATATAACTATACAAGTAGGCTAAATGTATATTTCAAATATTTATATATAGTTACAAATATTTATATATATATAACTATACTAATATTAAATTTATTACAAATATTTATATATAGTTATATTAAATTACTATAGTCTATTAAATGTATTACATTGAAAATATATTAAATGTATCAGTATTACAAATATTTATATATAGTTATATTAAATTACTATAGTCTATTAAATATATTACATTGAAAATATATTAAATGTATCAGTATTACAAATATTTATATATAGTTATATTAAATTCATAATATCATTTAAGAATAAAACACATAGTTATTACACAGGTCCCGCAAGCTTCAGCCTTAATCATTAGTCATTGACTCATTACACTGCAAGTCTTCAACCCTAAAAAGTTAAAAACTAAAAGTAAAATCGCCTGCTCCAGCCTCCAGCCTCTTTCTCTCACGCAGCGCCGTTTCAGCTCAAATCTCATTCTCTCCCGCTCTCAGTCTCAGACTCTCAAGTACTCTCTCGTCTCTCCCGAGTCCAATGTCTCACTCTCTCTAGTCTCTAGTCTTCTCTCAACTCTCTTGAAGTCTTGCCGTCTCACTGCCAAATCTGCCCCTGGGTAAGTTTTTTTTTTTTTTTTGAAATTACATATTAAGATTTATGTGATTGGATTTTGTGATATTAAGATTTTTGTGATTAGGTTTTATGATATTGAGATTTTTGTGAATATGTTATTGGGTTTTCAGTTTTGTGATATTAGGGTTTTTGTGATTGAATTTTGTGATATTAGGATTCAGTTGAGGACAATTTATTTTAATCGTATCTCACAGAATGGATGTAAAAGTTGAGGATAATTTATTTTAAGATGCTAAAGTTTTGTAGATAAGGCAGTTTATTGCAGATTTTTTTTTTCAGTTTTTGTAGTAGTTATACTTATAAGTTTGTAAAACAGGTTTTTCCAGTTTTTTTCAGATTTTTTTCCAATTTTTTAGTAAAGCAATTTTTTGGAGTGAATCAGATTTTTTGTAGTAAAACAGATTTTTTGTAGTAAAACAGATTTTTTATTGAAGTAATTTTTAGTAAAGCAGATTTTTTTATTTAAAGTTAAAATAGATTTTTTGTAATAACAGTTTGTAAAATAGATTTTTTTTAAATCAGTTTTTTTATTTTATAAACAAATTTTTAATGACAAATTATGAAATTTACATTTAAAAAAAAACCGAAAAATCGGACCGGACCGGATCGAAAATTGGTAAAACCGGAAGTACCGGTTTAGGAGGGTAACTGGTGCGTAATCGGTTTTGAAAAATACAAAACCGGTACATACCGATTCGGTCTTAGATTTTGTCCAAAACCGGTACATACCGATTCGGTCTTAGATTTTGTCCAAAACCGGACCGGACCGGTTACACCCCTACTTCTCTTTATTTTGTCCAGCTTCCACCAACAACAATCGCTGCCCTCCACAAAATCACACAAAGTAATTTGTGGTCTGTAGAGAAATAACAAAATGGCAGTCTTGGCCCGTGGGGTCTAGGTCTAAAGATCTCTCAGATCTCCCCATATAACAACCCGTCCCAATAATTTTAAGGTTGAAATATTGATAATTTTTATTGGGTCTAAATTATATTTAATAGGTCATATGAGATAAGCCAAAGAGCGATAAATTATTGAGTTTGATTAGAATTTTTAATTAGGCCCAATAACTAGGTTAAATCTCATTTATTACTTATTAAATGAATTAGACTACTTTTAGAATTTAAAGATTGGTCATTAAAAATTTATTTCAATTTTAATCAATATTGATTGAAGTCCTATACGCAGTCTCAGTCACTGCTAATCCTATATTGAATGAACTACTAGATCATATTTTTAAATTCAAACTCTAATTCTTGAATGATTATGATCAATTCGAACTCGAACTCGAACTCGTTGGCACCCTCTCCCAAATCTTTTTATAAATATATTTCCTTCCGTGTATTATTTGAAAAAACCATGAACCTCCGTAAATGCAGTGGCTGAATCCAAGATACCCAATCCAGCACCGTGCGTATCCCACGATCACCACGCCAATAGCCGACTGTCTCATTCCTCTCACAACATCCCTCGCATTTTCTCTCTCCTTCTAATTCATGTGATTGATTTCATGTCAGAAATATTGGATTAACACTACAAAGTAAGTAGCTTGATCATAAATTAGGATTAGCATACGTTAGCTAGTTATAAATATATATATATATATCATTAAAGTTAGTTCTTTGAAAGCTAGTGTTTACATACCACACATGTCATAATATTTGCAAGCACGTCATTAATCATGTTTCATTCTGCATATTATAGTTATGTTTGTATTATACTTCTCATGAATCTCACAGTGTATAAGACACGTAAGTTTTCATAAGATCAAGTGTAAAATAAATTTAAAACAGTTAATCAGATGGTCATTCAAATGCATGGTACTAATGCGATTTATGGGTGGATGTGCAAGCCACAAAACTAAGTGTGATCCACCATAGTATGCTAGAATACTACTAGCGGCTCCCCTTGTGGTGGTGGGATGTTGGGCTAGTACACAATCTTACATACATGGTTAAGTGTGTGGGGTCAGTATGATAAGTAAGATAAGTCAGATAAGTCAATGTAAATCATGCATGTCATAGCATACGTATGAACAATCATGATTTTAAATTCTCAATATGAAATATTCTATAAAAAACCTTATGTTAAGTATGTTTACGTTATGATGAATTTCTTACTAAGTCATTAACTCATTTTAGTTTATTTTTATGTTTTTAAATCACCCCAGGTTAAAATATTTATGAAGATAGAGCTACATGACATAACTTAGTCCAGGGAGATGTGAGAGTGACCTAGATCATATACAGAGATTTTAAGTTATGATTTTTATGGCACATACTTTGAAAAATTTTAATAAATGCTTTCGCACACTCTCATTTATGATTTAAATATTTTAATACAAAATGACTCTATTTATTATAAAGAATCTTTATACTTGGCACTTCTTTTAGGAAAGAAAATATATATTTAAGTCAAAATCAGTATTAGCACTCCGGCTCCTAAGAATTTTTAAAAGTAACTTTATTTCTTAATCATGGGGGGCAGGGTATTACACCCCACCCTATGCTTCCGGAATCCTCTGAGCATTTTTTTCTTTTTAGATCTAGACATATATTACAAAATGTTTTTTAGTTTGGTTTGATTTCATTTGTATGTTTATGACTTATTTACTCAACTTGTAGAAATTCAAACATCTTATAGATTGTTTCTGGGTTTGGTTTGATTTCATGCATATGCATATGATTTATTTAGTCAATCTATAAAGACTCAAACATCTTCCTTCGAGTGACAAGAGAAACCAAGATGAATCATACCCACATGATGTCGAGAGTCACAAGGAAGAAGAATTCCAATGCCACCGAGAAGTATCTGTGAGAAAGTGGGGAATATAAGACATGAAAAAATGACAAATAGGAAAGAAAATGTTTGTAGGAAGCTGAGATGAAATAAATAAATAAATAACTTGTGAAAGAGATAAGTTCAAACAAAAGTAATGTAAAATTAAAGATACCAAACACAATCTGCAGAAGTAAGAAAGAAGACATTAAACCTATGAAAGAGATCATAAGATCAAGCAAAAATAATGTAAAAAAACATTAAACACAGTCGGCAGAAGAAAGAAGACAAAACATAAGGGAAATTCGTGATAAAACTAGGGTCAAAATTGGAAAAAATTAGTTGACGAAAAAACACTCTTCATCCTCAATTTGCACTTATTTAACCAACAATATGATAAGTATCTTGGGCTGCCTAACTTGGTTGGGAGGTCTAAATCTTTTGCTTTTGCTGACATAAAAAGGAGAGTATGAAATAAACTACAAATCTAGAATGAGAAATTGTTATCACAGGGAGGAAGAGAAGTCCTTGTTAAGGCAGTAGCTTTATCGATCCCTACATATGCTATGTCATGCTTCAAGCTACCTTTGGGTTTATGTAGGGAATTGGAAGGAATGATGTCTAGGTTCTAGTGGAGACACAAGGGAAATGAACAAAAAATGCATTGGTTAAGCGAGAGGCATTTATGTGCTTCAAAATTCAAAGGGGGGATGGGGTTTAAATGTTTACACTCTTTTAATATGGCTCTCCTGGCTAAGCAAGGATGAGAAATTTTACAAAATGAGGGGTCTTTGCTGCAAAGAATTTATAAAGCTAAATATTTCCCCAATAGTGCATTCTTTCAAGCAAAGTTGGGGGTGCATCCTTCTTACGCATGGAGGGAGATCTTTGTAGCAAAGAAATGGTTACTAGAGGGATGTCGATGGCGGGTAGGGTCTAGAGTCTCTATTTCTATTTGGAAGGATTATTGGGTTCTAGGTCATAAAAGCTTAAGAAGGAGTGCTGAGAATGGGTTTCTTGCTTCTCAAGAGGATGCAATTGTGGATAGCCTTATCTGTAGGACACAAGAAATTGGAGGTTTGATATTATTAGAGCTCTCTTTGATCCAATGGTAGCTAAGGAAATCTTGAAGATTAGATTGCCTTTTATGTCTTGTAGTGATAAATGGATTTGGACAGAGGAAGTGGATGTTTTACTATGAAAAGTGCTTATAGGCTATTTCAAGCTTTGAGTTTGAGGGAGATAGTTGAACCATCCAGCTGGGTGCAAGATAGGCATATGTGGAAGAAGCTATGGAAGATGAATGTGCCAAGGAAGATTAAAACTTTTGCATGGCAAGCCAATAGGAATATTTTTCCTACACTCAAGAATCTGAGGCACCGAAAAATTGAAGTGGAAGGAGGCTGCTGTTTCTGTGGAGAAATGGATGAAGATGTTACTCATGCATTATTGTTCTATCCTCAGTTAAGTGAGATGTGGCAATGGTTTGGTCCAATAGGTTTAAGGCTCTAACATGATAAAAGCTTTATGGATAATGTGAAAGGTGTGTTAACTACTGGCAGTGAAGCAGATTTTACCCTCCTGTTTATATTGTGTTAGGGCATGTGGCATTGAAGGAATAAGTTGAAGATGGAAAGTGAAAACATCACACCCTATGCAGCAGCAAATATGGCTATTTCTTTGTACAAATCGTTCTCAGTTGTAAAGGTTTCTAATGCTATAGATGGGAAGAACCTGTGCAGGTGGATATCACCTCCTTCTGATTTTCTGAAGCTCAATGTTGATGGGGCGGTCTTCACAGAGTATAAAAAGGTTGGAATTGGAATGGTTTTACGTGATATCAATGGCAAGGTGGTGATGGCAGCAACTGTCTTTGAACCTGCAGTGAATGAACCATCTACCATTGAGTTACTTATTGTATTTCGGGGATTGCAAATGTGCCTTCCATTGGGCATCCCTAAATTAATTGTTGAGTCTGATTGTTTGCTGATTGTTCAAGAATTGAAAGCTGCCCAGGAGTCTTCATCTTTTAACAGTAATTTAATTATGGAGGTAAAGAGTCTAATGTGTCTTTTTCCAGGAAGTGATCATCGAGCATGTACATCGAGAAGGTAATGGTGTGGCTCATTGTTTAGCTAGGTACGCATGGAATGTATTGGATGTTCAGATGTGGTGGGGTGCTATCCCTGAGTTTGTTGGTCATGCCATGTGGCTTTATCATGCTGTCATGTAAGGATGTTTTATGAAATTGGAATGAAATTGTTCTGTTTATCAAGAAAAAAGATATAGACGATACTATGGCGGAACTTCCAGAAAGTCACTGTAGCGGTGAAGGAGAGCTGAGGGACAAAGCTGTAAAATGAGAAACATAGAAGGATAAAATTGGAAAGCAAAATGTTAGAACAAAAAACACTATTACTTTTGGAAAATACTTTAGCCACACAAGAATTACACAAAAATAAATATACAAACTGAAGTGGCTTGATATGGTACATTAGATTGTAAAATTATTTTTACTGTAAAGTAGATCTAACGGATCTCGTAAAGCCATGTCAGTTTATGAGTTTAATTTTGTATAATCTCTTTGTATCTTTAGCAATTCTCTTATTTTTAGGATTAAGGCATACACACATATATATACCTCCATAAGAATTTAAACATGCATGTGTCATGCATGTGTGATAAATTAAAATATGGTCAAATAATTTTTAGCGGCTGGTTTAATATTTTGTTATTTAGTTATTTACAATACGAAGTAAACAAATCTAAAACTAAATTATATGACGTTCATGAATCAAGGTATAGCAATTCCAGATGTGCGTGCGTGCGTGCATGCATGCATGTTGTGTTAGCTACAGACACATCACAACCCCAACCAAAGGACAAGTGTGTGTTGTTCACTTCAACATGGCTTCGCACTATGAACAAGTAAATTAAAGATCAATCAAAAAAATGTGGTGCAATTTATTATTGCAACAGCCAGCCATCGCTTTAAGTTTGTGCATGCATTATTGTAATATATATTAGTTTCAAAAATAATTTTAGAGCACAAACACAAGAATATATACATGCAGATCGAGTAGTAGATCGAGGGAATTAATGAAATTAAGGGAGATAAGAAAGAGATCAAGCAAGCCATGCCGATGGAAGCTGTCGTGGATCCACACGAGAAGATGAGAGCCAGAGACGTGAACAAGGTGGCATGGGGAGAAGTAGTAGAATATGTTAACCAGAAGATTAAATCCACTTCTGTAAAGATCTATGAACTTGATTCTTCATCACCAAATTCAAATTCTGCAATAATCATCTCAACTGGCTCTTGATCTTATCTATTATATTCTGTTTCATTCTTCTTATCTTCCTTCCGCACTTCTTGTATTTTTGTATTTCAAAACTCATGTAATCTTATCAATTCAAGATGTATATATAAATATAGCAGTAGAGGAATAGTTTTGGCATTGAGGCCAGAACATTTTTATTATTTCTTTCAGAATAA